>NC_143582.1:45171710-45471710 GCF_048544385.1 Mastigoproctus giganteus | reverse complement strand
GGGACACCCTCATCTTTTCTGGTGAATCAAAATTCAACATGCATGGTTCGGATGGGAAGTGATACGTCAGAATACAAAAATCGAAGGCATACCATCCTGACTGCATAACACTGAATGTAAAGTTCGGCACCAGTCAGATGGTCTGGGGATGCACAATAAGCAAAGGGGTGGGGCAAATTAAGTTTATTAAGGGAACGATGAATGCAGAAACCTACACTGCTATCTTGAAGGAGTGCCTGAAACCAGTTATTCGGGATCACCACACAGACGTCCAAAACTACATTTTTCAACTGGGCTCAGCACCTTGTCACACAGCAAAACTGGTAAGTTTTATGCTATTTAGATTTAATGATGAGTTTGTCTTCTTGTCTCATAAGGCTTAAAACATACTTACACCAACATTTTCCTCAGACCAACATTTGTCATACCTCAGAAATGCTGGCATTACAGTGTGGAACTGGCCCGGAACAGTCCAGATATGAACCCTATCGAAAATTGCTGGTACATAATGTTGTTTAAAATCGCTCAGAAGCCAACAAGTAAGATTCAGCTGCAGGAGAACATTGTAAGGGTGTTGTACCACGAAATTGGCAACCGTATATCCAGAAGTTGATTAACTCTATGCCAGATCGTTGCAAGGCTGTAATTGCAGCTCGAGGAGGAACAACAAAATACTGAGGACTTATTTTGCTGATTTACAGTACACAGGGCCGATGCCAGACTATTTTGCACCCTTGGCAAGGCAAGTTGTGATTTGTGTATATAATATGAAAGATGCCAAAAGGTGTGTGCATCTTAGACTTAATAATATTTTAGGGCAGAAAGCCTCAAACTATGTTAAATTCAAACTATTGATGCCAATACATCAGTAATTAATTACCCCGGGGGCTCACATCTGGTGAGTATGGGCTTAGCAAACCCAGGGTCCTGAGCTGGATATCATCATTCTTCTCTTTCTTGGTGATTCCTTTGTATTTCTCTCTCTTTCTTTCTCAGGGGGTAACTCAGGAATTTTTTTTTTTTTTTTTTTTTGGCTGATACGGCATAAGCTTCAGGCTTCCTTGTACCATATGGCTAATAATAATAATTCATAGTTTGAGAATTTCAGCCCTAAAATATTATTACTTTAAGGTGTACATTTCAGCATTTCTCATATTGTGTAAATAAATCACAAATCGGATGTCAACCTTTATACCTCTGGGTACCTACATGCTCACTGATGAGAAGTCAAATAGCTTCAAAACAGCACTGTCTGAATGGTGGAACTAAAAATAAGTAACAGTAGTCTTCTATAATGGTAAGCATTGCTTATTTAAAGTATAAGGAGGGCAACTGATTGTGAAGGGTTTCACAATATGAGATGTTACAATAATGACACCAATGTACAAACTTTGATTTGTCAAAAAATTCTACTATGTAGAAATAATGCAAATGCACCAACTAATGTCATAGCAAACACAATAAATTTATTGACTTATTTGTTTACATAGTGGGGTCATACATACAAAATTTGTATTAAGTTTTTTTTCCAGCATATATAACTTTTTAATTTTTATTAGCTGTTGTACAGTGGTTGATGATAATATATCAATTTTAAGCTAGAGTTAAGTAAACCAATTAGCAAAATGGTCAGAAACAAAAGGGAGAATCTTTTGCTCTATTGTAAATAAGATTACTCTTAGCTGAAGTATGGCAGTTCAAAAAATACACCCTTGAGTGCACAGGTGAAACAAGAACAAGCAGGCTCTGGGGTAAAAAAGAGTTTCTGTTATGTGCTGAGTGTATTTTATGTTGCTTTAATTATTGTTGGATAATGAACAAAAAATCTGAATTTGAGTTAAAAAACCATGCTACTGATAATTTCAATCAGTAATGGAGGGAAAAATCGGCAAAGGCTTCATACATTGCTGATGAGAAATATCTCAACTTTCACTAGCAAGAAACCAAGACCTTGGTCATTATAGGTGATCATGATCCTTGGATTCATTGTGTGGATGTATATCAAACTACTGGGGATGGGGGGGGAGAGAGATTGGGCCCATACCTTGATTTTAAAAAAGATCCATTGATAATTACTGTGCTGGTATATTCGTTGCAATACAAATAACAATAAATCTGTTTGTAACTGTTTTATACATCATTTCTCTGGACACAATAGCCAGAGTGAAAATGGTCCATTACCGTTAAACTTAAAAGATGCCTAAAAGATTAACAGTAGCAGCAGGCAGATGTGAAAGTGACAGTGATCACTGGGTGACAGTGACACTAGGTGACAGTGATCACAGTGTATTAATGTGGATTTATTCAAATATATAATTACCATCAGGAGTAAAGGGAAGAATTTTTGCTTTCATAAAGGTGACTACAGTGATCTCAGACAGTTTTTAAATTCTATAAAGTGGAGGGTACTGATTGTTCATTTGTTTGTTTTCGATTTTATTGGCACATTAGCAACTAAGGCTATAATGCACTAACCAACTGATGATGTTACCGACAGCAAATTCTAAGTGGGAAGCATTCAAGAAATTAATCTTGAAAGCCACTCGGCTTTTCATACCAACTAGGTAATACTGTTCAAGGTTTAAAAATGGATGTCAGATGAACTAGACTTGTGGCAGAGAAGAAAAATGCATGGGATGCATATAATTCATCAGGCGACACAGAAGCCTATGGTAGATATATGCTAGTCTGTAATCTTTTTTTTTTTTTTTTGTTAGTTTTTGGCGCATCGGCTTCTGTGGGCATAATGCACCTCCCAAGGTTTTTTGCACTACTCTGATCCAAGCCCGAGATGGGATTCGAACCCGCGACCTTTGGGTTACCAGGCAGGCCCTTTACCCACCTGACTAGCCCGGTCGGCTAGTCTGTAATCAAATAACAAAGAAGGTTAGGCAAGCAAAGGCATATTACAAGAAATCCTTGGGTCCATTGTTGTTTTTATATTTATTAATGATGTTGATGAAGGTATATCAGGCTTAATGTACAAGTTTGCAGATGATACAAAAGTTGATAATGAGAGTAGGCTACTGCAACAAGATCTAGAAACGTTGAGCAGACGAGCTGTGAAATGCATCTGAAGTTTAACATTGACAAATGCAAAGCACTGCATATGGGTAGCAATAACACCCAGACAAACATACCAACTGTGTGGTACTACACTCAGGGTTGTGGAGAGTGAAAAAGACCTTAGGAGTAATTGTGCAGTCAGATAAGAAGTTTTCTAATCGGTGCACACAGACTGCCAGAGAACAGGTCATGGGGTCTTGTCAATGATATATAGGAATTTTTCTAGTAGGGATAAGGAGGTAATTATCCCTTTTGCTAGTAGGCATAAGGAGGTAATTATTGTATAAGTCAATGGTCAGGCCACACCTTGAATACTGCATGCAGGTCTGAAGGCCTTATTTTAGGAAGGATGTAAAGTTGCAAGAATGATTAGAGAGAAAAGCAGCAAGAATAGTGCAGGGGAACAAAGGGCTGCTGTTACCAAGAAAGGCTTAAGTTCTGCAAACAGCAGTGACTAGGCACCTGTGAGATGATTTTATTGAGATGTATAAGACCTTGAATGGTTTGAGCAGGATCAAGGCTGATGGAATTCTTCCTATTTCTCTGATTACAAACCTGGGGGGGGGGATACATTTAAATTAAGGAAAGACAGTTGTAGAATAGATGTGCAGAAATTTGGCTTTAACCAGTGGGTAGATGATTGCTGGAACAAACTTCCATCTCGTTGTGGAAATTAATAGCTTAAATAAATTCAAGGAAGAACTGGACAAACTTTTGGAGAGATTGGACTGGTGAAATGGGAAATGTTCCAATTTTGGCTGATGCTGTATAAGCATGCTTTCTTGCATCATATTCCTCTACTAATGACAATACTAACTTACTAGTAAAATCATAATAAAAATTATTACACCATAAAGGCCCTTTCTGTACCTCAGGCCAACTTTATTTTTCTACCTCCCAGAACTGTCCTGGGCACTCCATCCTAGTTCCACCTCAGCTTGAGAGAGAGAGAGAGATAAGTCTCAGGAGAATTGATATATTACATCGAATGACTGGGCACCACGATTTTGTTTAGCTTTCTTTGGCATTAATTTTAACTTCATGGAGTGTTTGTGAGTAAAATTTTAAGACTAATTGATAAAATAGAAGTCCAAGATGTTTTTGAAATCAATTTTATATATATACAAAGACCAAAATAAAAGATAAAATTTAATACCAATATCAATGAAAAACAAAGTGTCAAGGTGACCAGTCAACTAATAAAACAAGTAACTACTTTTCTGTGGACATATGCACCTCCCAACAGCAGATTTTTAGATTTCCAACACTCAGCTGGTGTGATCTTCTGTATAGTTGAGCAAAGGACTCTTCCATTATTTCTGCCTGCTCTACTATTTGCTTCACCTGCACTGATTTGCGAGTAATTGTGCAGTCAGATATGAAGTTTTCTAAGCAATGCAGACAGGCTGAGAGCTGGTCATGGGGTATTGTCAATGATATACAGTAATTCTGCTAGTAGGGAAAAGGAGGCAATTATCCCTTTGTATAAGGCAGTGGTCAGGCCACTCAAGGCGTGGCCTGACCATTGCCTTACACAGTGTATAGATCTGGAGGCTTCATTTTAGGAAGGATATAGATTTGCTTGAGTGTATACAGAGAAGGGTAACAAGATTGGTGAGGGGAATGAAGGGATCCTCTTACCAAGAGAGACTTAAGTTCTACAAATTGCAGCGGCTTATACACCTCAGTCAGATCACCTGAGAGGTGATCTGATTGAGGTGTATAAGGCCTTGAATGGGTTGAGCACACTGAATTCTGATGGGATTCTTCCGCTTGCTCAGATTACGAAACTGAGGGGGGCATAAATTCAAAGTGAGGAAAGACAGTTATAGAATAGATGCATAGAAATTTGCCTTTAGCCAGAGGGTGGTTAATTGTTGGAACAAACTTACATCTGTCACTGTGGAAGTTTATAGCTTAAATAAACTCAAGGAAGAACTGGACAAACCTTTAGAGGGAATGGATGTGTGAAATGGTGTTTTTTTTTTTTTTTTTTTTTGCTGCTGCTACAAATATGCTTGCTTTCTTGCATCACATGCCTCTTACTACTACTAATACTACTATTTCAAATGGATAATACTATAGTGCCATCAACCAGCATACCACCCATTTCAAATTGATGGAAAATAGCTAATAAAAGGTAAAATGTTCTACATATTAGTGAAAAAATATAAGCCAAATTTCACATGCATACATCTGAGGCATGTATGCATGTAGGGGATGGATGATGGACTGGTAGCAAGGATGCAGTTTTATTTTCAATTGATGAAAAATTATCAGGAATAATAATAAGAACATTTTAATTGTTCACTTTATTTGTTTGTTTTGTTTTCACTTGATGAGCACTTGTTCCCAATAATATTCAGAACATTTTATTTGTTGGATACATGTATAAAATTGTTCTGGATGAAAATCTAGTAAGGGCAAATGCACCTGTACAGAGCCCACATAATTGATGTGGGCTCTGTAAAGATCTTAGTATTGCTAAGCTTCTAGTATTGCTTGTCACATTTGAAGCAATGCAAGAATCAATTCCACCTCTTCTTATGGCTGCCATTAAATTGTGCACCCTCCCAAACTAAAAGTTTTCTGACCAAACCCAACACTGTCTTGATATCACATCAGCATTTATTCTTGCTCCTCTTCGTGTGTCCCATCTCTAAAATAACAATCGTTTCTAGTAATAAGCACTGGGAATCCTGATAAAAATTCTACCTCATGGGCATTGCACAATTTTGCCAGAGTCAAATATCGTGAGCAGACAAAAATTTCTGATACATTCAATATTCAGCATTAACTTTCAACTTTTTCTCAAAGTCAAATAGTCTTAGACTGCCTATATTTAACATAGTATTCACACACAAAAATATCACCCTTAAATTTCTGTTCCTTTTCTCTTCCAGGAAAATTAATGTAGGCACTGGTTAAAGAAGCACTGCAGGATCATCTAGACAAGACTTCAGTTATAGCTCGGATACAGCATGATTTTGTTAAGGGAAAGTCTTGCCTGACCAATTTGATTGGATACTATGATGTGTTCACAAAGGAACTGGGTGCAGGGAATAACTTTAATATCATATATTTGGATCTTAGAAAGGCTTTTGATACTGTTGCACATAGAAGAATGCTGCACAAATTGGAGCAGTGTGGCATTGGAGGCAAATTGCTGTTATGGATAAAGGGATGGTTGAGTGGGAGAAGAAAGAGTGGTAATCAATGGACACTGCTCATCGTGGACTAATGTTATTAGTGGAGTCCCTCAGGGTTCAGTATTGGGTCCATTGTTGTTTTCTATATTTATAAATGATATTGTTGATGGTATGTCAAGCTTAATGTCCAAGTTTGCAGACGATACGAAGGTTGGCACGGTTGTTAAGGACACTAATGACAGTACGCTGCTGCTGCAACAGGATCTAGAAAAGTTGAGCAGATAGGCTGAGAGGTGGCAAATGAAGTTTAACATTGACAAATGTAAAGTACTACAAATGGAAAGCAGCAACCCAAGAGTGATGTATGAACTCTGTGGTACTACACTGACAGTGGTAGAGAACGAAAAGGACCTGGGGGTAATTGTGCAGGCAGATATGAAGTTTTCTGAGCAGTGCAGACAGTCTGCAAGGATAGCTCATTAGTGTCTTGTCAATGATATCCAGCCGACCGGCTAGCCGGGTAGGAAAAGTGCCTGCCTGGCAACCCAAAGGTCGCGGGTTCGATTCCGCCTCAGGCTGGATATCACGATGGTGCCGAACCAACCGGTTGGTTGGATATCCCCGGCCACGATACACGAAGGAAGCAAGAAAAAACTGGTTCCTTTGTGTATTGATCACATCATACGATATAAATAAATGATATACAGGAATTTTTCTAGCAGGGATAAGGAGGCGATTATTCCCTTATATAGCTTAATAAGACCTTTATGCCAAACATAATCAAAAACCTTTGAAATGTCAAGAGCAACTGCTTGAGTTTTAATAAACTTTTCCACTGAAATTGTACTTAGATGGTAACATAAGCCAAAATATCAGCAGTAGATTGACACTGATGGAACCTATACTGGTGATCATTAGTCAGATGGAAGGCTTCTAGATAGTTTAAGAGTTAACAGTTAATTGACTTCTCCATTACTTTAGAAATGGTAGAGGTAAGTGTAGTGGGACGATAACTAGATGGGAGGGGTTTGTCACCCTTTTTAAAAACTGGCTGGATATGAAAAAATTTCCAAGCAGAAGGGAAAACACCTTTCGAATGAGAAAGTGAAAAAAAGGCGACACAGAACAGGAGTAAGTTTAGGAGTGCAAGTTTTGAGAACAAGTGGAGAAATGCCATCAGGACTACAGCTTTCTTAGCATCAAGACTGATCAAAATCCTTCTGACATCCTTTTGATGAAAGACGAAAAGAAGCATTGAATGCAGTGTACTGGGAATATTAAAAGGGGGTATTCCCAAGATCATCAATACATGAGTTGGAAGAAAACTAGGATGCTAGTAGGTCAGCTATACCTTTAGCTGAAGTGGCAATAAAACCATCTGGTTTTAACAGAGGTGGGAACAGAGAGGGACAAAAGTTGTAGCCAATAGCTTAGGCAAGAGACCAGAATGCTTGACTACCATTTGGACAACAAACAAGTTTTCTACTCTTAGCCTATTCAAAATCTAATTTGAACTGATCAATAATTGCTTTACAATTGATGTGAGCTTTGGTGTAGGCAGAAAATGATCTAGAGATTTGGATACAAGCCAATTATAATATGCAACATTCTTCTCTTGAACAGCCTTAGCACATTTATTGGAAAAACCAAGGTTTAGATAAAGGGCGAGATTTTAAGGTGGAGTGTGGAATAAAGGACTTCATCCCAACAAGAATAATTTCACTGACACAATCTGAGCAAATGTTGACATCAGAAGATTTGAAAAAGTAATCCGACCGAGTAAAAGAAAAAAAGAAATCTCGCAGTTCATCCATTTTGCATTCTTGTAATGGCATACAACTCGAGGTTTAGAATGGCCACAAGAGAAAAGCTCCATTGGAGAAGACGCCATCACCAAGTTGTGATTTGAGGCCTCAAGAGGACCACTCACCTCGACAGTGTACTTAGAACAAAGGTTTGTTTGTGAGAGAAAGATCAAGCGTGTTGGTTGCATGGTTAGGATAAACAATCTGTGCAAGTTCATTAGTAATTACAAAAGTCTCGGTGTCTCGACTAACTGGGTCCATGTGACTAGAAAATGGAAACTAGCCGGAGTTGTGAACATTAAAATCACCAAGGAAAATTACCTCACTGTTAGAATAGTTGGACTGGAGAAAGTAAAATTTCAAAGAGAGGAAATCAAAGTGTTCTAGGTGATTAGTGGAGTTGGGAGAATAATAGGCGCAGCAGATGAATTTGACAGAATGTGGTAGAGAGATTTTAAGCCAGAGATGATTGAAACGAGGAGATTCCCCAAAGTACTTAGTTAGTTAGTTAGTTAGTTAGTTAATTAGTTTTTAGGAGCATTAGCAACTAAGGCCATATTGCTCCGGGGATATGCGGTGGTCATTCCTTGACCTTTCCGCATCCTCCGTATTTGGTGGTGACGGGCTTAAACCCCGGTCTAATCAAGAAGCGTGTGCTACGCACTGCTGCTCCTTCCCACCTGGCTACGGAGGCGCCTCCCAAAGTACTAAATCTCTGACAGGGAAAATCAGAATGGACATATGCACAAGTACCACCTTTGAAGCGAAAGGAATCATACAGCAAATAATTTTGGACAACTGAGACGGGCAGTGGTTGAATCAAGCAATAACTGGGATTCTGTCAGAAAATGTACATGAAGTTTGGCAGACTGTAAGTGGAAATGGACATCACTGAGATTAGAACTGAGACCACATATATTTGTGAAATGAATGAGAAAGTTTTTTGGGAGATTTAGATCTTTTTGCAGATAATTTTGTTCTATTAATTTAACGATTCATGGTGTATTCCGAAATAAGAAAAGGTGGCGAGGGCAAGCTGTATGAAATAATAAAATTTTTGGATATTGCATACACATGGTAAGAATATACCTAGCTCCTTGACATAATGTGGCCTCAACAATGCCCCTCCACCACACACACCCATACACTACTTGGACTCCCTCCAGTCACTATTTGGCAGAGTAGAAGCAGTGAGATTATACACTAGCTGATTCAGAAGATTCCTACAGAGTTACCAATAGGTTTGATTGGTGGACTATCTAGTGGCCAGCCTCAAAATGTAAGGAAGATTGGATCTTGCCATGATGTCCATCATAACCTCAAAATGCATCAATCATACTGCATGATGGAAGAGTTGGAGGGCAGGGGGTTGCCGGAGCTTTGTTATGGAGAATAAACATGGGTTTCACCACTTCAAGCCTCCAATAAGCAAAGTGGTTGTATTGCATCAATTGATGATAGTCATCTACCACCTAGCTGCCTGGTAACATAGAGGGTGGCATTCCTCCGTGTGGTGTGGGCACCACACCTCAACCCCTGCTTACGTTGTTTCACACCTGCTTGTTCACCTCCGGTATGCTAGGTGCCATATTTCAGGCCTTGCACATGGGAGTTATATCCAGGGTTACTAACAGTATTATGATCATGAAGGTGCAAGAAGAGGAGTTGGCCGTCACAGACTGACCGGACTTCACCAAAATTAGGTCCACTTGACTTGAGTCTCACACGAATATCAGTTCATTACTTCATACATCATTACTCCATCAGTGTTTTAGGCTCCCAGGTAGGAAACATAGCTTGGCAAACCAGAGAGAATGCCTGTGACAGTCTCAAGGACCAATACATATACAGTTGGTCAAGGATTACTGCATCTAAATTATTCCATTTTAAGAAGACAAGAATAAAAGGTGAACAGTAGTTTGCATCTTATTCTTTTGATGCAGTTCATTACAGCAATAGAAAAGGTCACTTTATACTTAACTGAACTTGTCACGCCATTCTGCATTTGGGGCATCTTTGACAAGAATGGCCAACCTTGTCTCAAACAGTGTGAAGGCTTCTGACAACCAACTTTTTTTACCATAAACTGTTTTACCTGCTGGGCTGGTTACATTTCTCTTCCGCCGTTTCTCCACTTCAATCAGATACTCGATAGTCATAATATTGCTGCATTTCTACTGGTCCAATTTAAGGACAAATCAAAAAAATCTTTCTAAAAGGCCCAAATATAAAGTTTCATGAAAATATATCCACTAGGAGCAGAGCATTTATATGTGGACAGACAGACAGACAGACAGATATGGTGAACAAAATGGACAAATTACACATATTATGCTAACATGCATAAAAACTCTGAGACTGTTGCAGTCTCTTTAACAAAGGCAAAATCTCTTCTCTTTACTTTTGAAAGTAGATACATCTTAATATAAATCTCACATCAATACAACAGTGTATTGTTGTGAGACAGACACCCAGTGTTTTTTTTTTTTTTTTTTTATCTGCAGATTCTTAATGCACAAAGAATTGTTGCTGATAATCAGATCGATAGTACTGCCTTCTCTTGACTCTGTAATGTGTTGTTGTGGTAAGCCTTGCTACTATGTGAGTGACTAATCGGCAAGTTCCATTCTATCTGAGAAGTTAAAATCCCCATTAAAGGACATTCTGATTTAATGGCAGACCCTATTTGTCTTCATAGATATTAATTAAAGTCATAAAAGTTCTTTGGCCTATAACACAATCCTACCATCATTTTTGTTTTCCAAGTGCCTGTGTCACACCAAAACAACTTAGCATTATAACTGGCCACCCACATCAATTGCGTGCACTGCCTGAGATTCAAGTACTTCTTAAGCAAGAGAATACCCCCCCCCCCCCATTTTGTGCTGTCTATCATTTTTGAACACATTGTATTATCCATATTCAAATTCTGCATCCTCTATCCCCATTTGCCCAACTTGTCTAGATCCAGTTGGAGTAGTCTAGATCCATACTGTCTTTACTGTCGTTAACAACCCTGCCAACCTTTGTATCATCTGGAAACGTGGACTTTAATCCTGATATGCCTTCATCAATATCATTGATGAATACACAAAGCAACAATGGGCCCAGCACCGAACCCTGGGGAACTCCACTAATAACATTTGTCCATGAAGAGCAGTGTGCATTGATTACCACTCTCTGTCGTCTCCCACTCAACCATCCCTTTATCCATTGTAGCAACTTACCCTTAATGCCATACCTCTCCAATTTGTATAGCAATCTCCCATATGCAACAGTATCAAAAGCTTTCCTGAAATCCAAGTATATGATATCAAATTATTTTTGACATTCAGTTCCTTTGTGACCACATCATAATCTTCCAATCATAGATCTCTCTTTAACAAACCCATGCTGTGTCCTAACTATTACTGCAGTCTTGTCTAGATGATCCTGCAATGCTTCTTTAACCAGTGACTCCATTATTTTCCCCAGAACACAAGTTAAACTAACAGGTCTATAGTTACTTGTCATCTTTTGAACCCCCCTTTGTGAATTGGTCATACATTTTCACACCTCCAGTCCATGGGGACCACCCCTGAGTCCAAGGAAACTGTCATAATTATGGCTAAGGGTTTGCTTACTTCCTTTGCTGCCTCCTTTGATATAACTGGATAGATCCTGTCTGCCCCAGGTGCCTTCCTTATGTTTAACTTCAACAGTTTCTCCTCCACTTTGCTCTCAGTTATTATAAAACCACTTGTCTCCCTGTTAGAGTTTGTTAAACTTCTGGTATTCCCCTCAATGAATAACTCCTCATGTGTGAATGTTGATGCAAAATACTCAGTATTTTGCATCCAATCTGATTCATCCCTTTCCTTCTAGAGTTTACATAAGTAAAGATCTCTTTGCTGTTTTTCTTTGCATCCTATGCCAAAGCTTTCTCATAATCTGCCTTCGCCTGCCTAACCTCCTTTGTGACTTGATTACAGACAAGTTCATATCTGCCATAAGATCCTGTGTCACCTGATAATTTATATGCATCCCATACATTTTTTCTTCTCTGCCACGAGCCTCATTAATTCATCTGACATCCATTTAGGCCTGAATCATGAACAGTATTTCTTAGTTGGAATGATAAGCCTAGTATCCTCCAAGATTACGTCCCTTAAGGCTTCCCATTTAGAATTCAATGTTGGTAACATCATCAGTTGATCCCACTGTACAGAATTTAAAAACTGTCTGAGACCCCTGTAGTCACCTTTAAAAAAGCAAGAGTTTTCTGTTTCGTCTAACAATGTCTAGATATGGATAGTCAGCACATACATTTTTTTTTTTTCCCCAATGTGATTTGTTGCCATTAACAGGTTTTCTGTTAATGAGCACAGACTACACTGAAAAAATTCCACCCCATGAGACTTGCACAATCTCCCTAGGACCAAATTGCAGACACTTTTAAATTTAATCCTAACTCATAACCTTTTCTCAATACTGCCCTGTACATTATTACGCTTTATGGTTTGCTGTTGTTGTTTTGAGGCATTATTTTATTCTAAATTTAATTTAAATACACCACAAGCAGGTAAGAATATAATAACACTAGACTATTCCTAGAAATATGATATCATATTTCTAAATAGCACTACTAACTCTCTAGATGCCGAGCTAAATACAAAAATAAGATAATCAATGTGATTAGGACCGTTTAACTATTTATTAACATCCTGCAATTAACTACTATGATGTGCTAGTCTACAATTTACTAGTTAAGAGAAACGATAATTAGTTTACAATAAAAGTAAAACACTATGCAAAATAAAGAATGACACTGTGCAGCCCATATTGTATGTACAGCTACTGGAGCATTCACTTTAAGGAAAAATAAAATGGATGTTTTAAAAGCAGTAGTTTTTAAAGAATTCAGAATCATATCCCTATTGCTTTTAAATCCCATTTTTTTCCCTCTCCTGCAGCATCTAATGGTATGACATACTAACATAAAGAAAATTTAAAAACTACCAAACTGAAAAAACTATACAAAACAGCAGCAATGGGGCATACTGAAATAGGTCCGTGTTTTCAAAATTTCAAGTCTCTTACTCTAGAAACATTCTCATCAGCAGTTCACTCATTCAGCAAGAAGGAAAAAAATGTTATAATTTAAAAAAATAACCCTGGTGCAATCCAAATCCATACATTTTCAACTATTGAATTGAAAGTTGTGTAAAATGCCCACATTTTTACTTATTAATTTGCAGACATTCCCCATACATCCCCCCCCCCACACACACACAGGGCCCCATCTGCTAAAGAGGTGTTTTGGTCATTTCAGAGGAAAACAACAACTGGACTAACATGACGAACTAAGGGCTATCAACCCCGTGACAACAATAAGATTTCTAAATTTGCTAGGGTCGAATTCCCACTCCGAACATGTTTAAATTTCATCCCCACACGGTGACAATTTCCCTTTCCCACTGTTGGTCTCAACTCGAGATAACAGTTGCTTTCGAAGAAGTTAAGTTTCGGGAAGGCACGAAACGTTATGGAGTTGGGAGAATACAGTAAGTTTTAGGGACGGCACTAAATGTTACTGAGCAGAGATGAAGAGTTAGTTAGTTAGTTAGTTATTTGGTTTTTAGGAGCATTAGAAACTAAGGCCATATTGCTCCGGGATATGTGGTGGTCATTCCCTGACCTTTCTGCATCCTCCTTATTTGGTGGTGACGGGCTCGAACCCCGGTCTAATCAAGAAGCGTGTGCTACGCACTGCTGCTCCTTCCCACCTGGCTACGGAGGCGCTTCGAGGTGAAGAGAAGAAAGTAAGATAGAATGGATAGCCTAGAGCAGAGACGGAAAAGATAGCACGGATCAAAAGTGCAGAATTTCCAACCAGAAGCTCCCCGTAGTAGAGAACGCACCATTCTCAGTTTTGGTAAGTCATAATGACCCCCTTCTGTTATATATAAGCATTTCTCCTCAATGACATGATTATTATGCTAGTATTAGTAAGTCACAGAATATCTTAATGCTGCTATCTTAAATAGTGCGACACTTAGTACTGTCATCTATTACAATTCACTATAGATAACATGATGTATAATAAGTTAAAGCATATCTTATGATTTTTTTTTTTTTTTTTTTAGGAGCATTAGCAACTAAGGCCATATTGCTCCGGGATATGCGGTGGTCATTCCCTGACCTTTCCGCATATCCCAGAGCAATATGGCCTTAGTTGCTAATGCTCCTAAAAACCAAAACAACAACAACATATCTTATGAGTGCTATCTTAAATAGTGCGACCTTTAGTATTGTAACCCATTATGATTCTCTGACAGCAAATGTAACCAGTTTGTCACATGCCAGTTCGTGCTAGAGATGAGCTATCCACACGAAGAATACATACACCAAGAGCTCGTCAATTACCATATTATAAGCCGCCTCCGTAGCCAGGTAGGAAGGAGCAACAGTGCGAAGAAAACGCTCCTTGATTAGACTGGGGTTCGAGCCCGTCACCACCAAATACGGAGGATGCGGGAAGGTCAGGAAATGACCACTGCATATCCCGGAGCAATATGGCCTTAGTTGCTAATGCTCCTAAAAAAAAAAAAACCAAATAACAAAATAAAATAAATAACCATATTATAAACAATGTTAAAACCAAACTATTTATATGTAATCAGTCTAAATTGTTATAGCTAGATGATATATTATTTGCCTGTCTCTGCCATTAGAGCTTTATTGCTTATTGACCATGTGTGTACAATTTCGTTAGTATGATTCTGTATTAAACTGTTTTGTTTAAACACCTCTGCCTCAGACCTGTTCTCCATTCACACGATGATCAGAACATAGACGCAAGAATAAAATAACTTGTACTGCGGCACTCAAGATCTGACTATAATTGAAAGGGTCTTGTAGTGAAAAAACACAACGCTGGTCAGTTGCCGCAGGTTCTATTCCCTACGACGGCTGAATAGATCTTTTAGGGCTCGAGACCACTGTCCTATTATAAAAAGCCACTATGCAGCCACGTGAGTATACTGGTGTTACGCTTGGGAACAAGAACACAAGGAAGGAAGGAAACCAGTCCCGCAACACAGCTAGTATCGTCCAAAGAAGCCCACACCTGAACAAAGAATAAAACTCCAGTATAACAGTTGAATTTTCTGATCAGTGAGTAAATGAAGTTACACATTAAAAGCAAAAAATGCATTAATATTAATTAATAATATAAATTGTTTCTACCCTACCACATTTATGAATGTGGTTTATTAAGATTCAGTATTCTGCATAATAATGAAAAGTTACCCACTTTTCAGTACACTTATACAGAATGGTGTTCAATATTACAGACTTTGTAATAAAAAAAGAAATGCAACTGTTTGTGCATCAATCAAAAGTTAGAACCATCAAGTAAAATTACAATTACAGAGTGATTAATCTAAAAAAGAAAATCCTTCATTCAGAATTACACAAATTCATTTCATTAACCACAAATAATAAAATAACCTCATTCTTTATCATTACATTTGTAGGTTTTTCTTCTGTCTTTCATGAATTTAATTTGAGTAAAGATTCTATCTAATTTACTTATGCACGTTGAATGCCCTTCACTTGTAATTCCATTTGGCCTTTGATGCAATATACATAATATATATTATAGTTAATCTATTTATTTTATTACCTCTTGTGCAAACAAAAGTTTATTATTATTATTATTATTATTATTATTATAGTAATGAACAAGGCGTACACAAAACTAATATTCAGATTAACAAATTCTTAATTCATAGTTATATTAAATCTGCCTATGTATCATATGCATAAATTTGTTACAAGCCTTCAAAAATTAAAGCAAATTTTTAACAGTATTCAAAAATTTATATATTTTTTTATAAATATTACTCCAAAATATATAATAATCTAATTAAAAATAAAATATATAATACCCTGAATCAGAAAATAGCAGATGTCAATACAGCAGGTGGCAGGTAATTTTGAGATGAAGAAAAAGCTATAAAGTACATAGTGCAGATCAAATGTGAAACAACACGGTGTTGCACACTTTTAAATTTCTTTGTGTATGCCTTTGAACAATTGAAAAATAAATAATTAAAATTTCTGTTTATACTCTGGGATGATACATAAGCTCAGAGTAATTCACAAGATTGAGAATATAAGAATATCACTGTATTTAATAGTCACATGTGAGTTTGAACCACAGTCACTCACGTATATGTATTGTGTGTATATGTATTATGTACCCTTGTGCCTGATTTGTTGGTTGTGGTGGCTGTTAAAACAAATTCTCTATTTATATTTTGGGGTAACCATATAAGGTCAGAGAAGTTATATTCCCTACCCCAAAAGAAATGACAGTTTACATGACACAGAGATATAAGAATGTGAGCTTGAACCATACACACTCAAAATGAATGTACTTCTGCCCTCAAGGATGACCAATGAGCTGTGGGGGAGTGGAATCATAGAATTTTACTTACCCATGATGATTTCATGTGTTAGAACCTTTAGGTCTTAATAAATGAAATCAAATTAATGTTATATGGCTTAAATGTAAGACTAGAATATGGGGAGAGAGAGAGAGAGAGAGAGAGAGAGAGAGAGAGAGAGAGAGAGAGAGAGAGAGAGAGAGAGAGAGAGAGAGAGAGAGAGAGAGAGACTTTATCAGACAAAATCCAGCAATAGAGGGGAACAGGCTGAAATTGTTATTTTTTAATGGGGAATGTTCTTTACAAAGTGCAATGTAGAAAATATTTTAAGCAGTTCTATACACTCAAAAACAAAGATTTGCATAGACAAAAATTACACGAAGAAAACCTATAATTTTCAAAAATTTTTTAAGATGGTTTCGACATCATAAAAACAAGGACAAAACAAAAACGCAAAATATTATATTACCCATGAAGTACGCATCCCCATAGAGGCCAGGTTTAGGTGAGGTATACTGTGGAGAGTCCCTGTCAAACCCTTCTGTTCCATACACCTACAAAATAAGAGGTTCTATTAAGTTTTCAATCATGATAATAGTCTCAGTCTCTGAAATCATAATCTGATAGTAAAGTAAACCAAGTAAGAAATGAGAAAATACATTCAGTGGAAAATCATGCTTTAAAGAATACAAAAGCACACATACAATATTTTTCAAAGACAGCATAAATTCAATGTAAAAATTAAATTATATTACTGAATTTTTTTCAAAAGGCGATTCAAAATTCATGAAATCCAAAAAGAAAGAGCAAATTTATCTTGTTTTGGTAATCATACACAATTCTTATAAATCCACATCAGTGGAAGCAATGTATACCTCCACACGCAAAACAATGGTTCTTAGGTTACACTTACAGAAACTCACTCATACTGGTATGTTCATGACATACTTCCTGTTTTGACATATGTTTATAATCAAACAATGCTTTCTTTCACAATAAAATGTGAATATTTTCAAAACTTAATTTCAATAAAAATATTCCAATTTACCAATATACCGAATAAATTAAAATTTTTAAAATTCATTAGCTTCTTTCAAGAAATAACTGTATGTTTTTTACTGGTAAGAGAAGAAAAACATGAAGACATTAATCCATGTTTATCGATGTTACTCAAAAAATGACTGAGAAGACTTGCATTGTAAACAGATTATCATTAGCAGAGGCATATGATGCAAGAAGCAAGCTTTCTTGCATCATATGCCTCTGCCAAAAAAAAAAAAAAAAAAAACCTTCCCATTTCACCCATCCATTCACTCCAAATGCTTGTCTAGTTCTGCCTTGGACTTATTCAAGTTTTTGGCTTCCACTACAATAGATGGAAGTTTGTTTGTTTCACCTATCAACTTCACTGACTAAATGCAAATTTCCACACATCTATTCTACAATTGTTTTTCCTCAATTTGAATTTATGTCCCTTCAAGGGAGTAATCTGAGCAAGAAAAAAAAATCCCATCAGCATTGAGCATACTCAGACCATACAAGGTCTTATACACCTCAATTAGATCAGCTAGCAGGTGCCTAGTCACCAGACGCTGCAATTTGCAGAACTTAAGTCTTTCTTTGTAAGAGCAACCCTTTATTCCACTCACCAATCTCACTGCCCTTTTCTGTACTCATTCCAACAGCTCTACATCCTTCCTAAAATGAGGTCTCCAGATCTGTATGCAGTACTCAAGGTGTGGTCTTACCATTTGCCTTATACAAAGGCATAAGCACCTCCTTATCCCTGCTAGCAAAATTCCTGTATATCATTGACAAGGCACCATGAGCTATTCTTGCAGCCTGTCTGCACCACTTGAAAAACTTCATATCTGACTGCACAATTACGACAGGTCTTCTTCATTCTCCACTACCCTGAGTGAGTACCACACAGTTAGTATGTTATTCTGGGGTTACTGCTACCCATACGCAGTACTTTGCATTTGTCAATGTTAGTTGCCACCCCTTCTCAACTTTTCTAGATCCTGTTTCAGTAGTATGCTATCATTACAGTTAATAACAGCCCTGCCAACCTTTGTATGTCTGCAAACTTAAACAGAAATCCTGATATACCTTCATAAATATCATTGATAAATACAGAAAACAACACTGGGCCCTGGCGATACATTTTTTTCAACGTGGTTTTAATGTTCACAGTATTATTTCTTTGAGCGATAAAGTTATGATTCCGATACAGTCCACAATTGAAATATTTCCGTGCTCCCCCATCACTTCAGTAGATTAGGAATCAATTTTTTTCCAAAATCCATCGTAACAATTTTCTGATGTAATTAGTTTTAAAGGTAGATATAATGTCTTGATCTAATGGCTGAATTAAATAAATTGCATTAGGTGGTAGGAACATTACTTCAACATTTTGGATGACTTAAACCTTTTGGATAGCCTGGTGTTATCCAATAGTAATAAAATTTTGAAATCTACATTTTCCACTTTAAATAGTTTTCCACAGCTGGCATAAAACAATTTAGAATCCATTCTTTAAATAAATTGGCAGTTACCTAAATTATGCCTAATTTCCTTAGCCATAATTTAAGGCTGGAATTTAATTCACAACAAAATTATTCCAACATGCCTCTTAAGAACAAAGTTTAGTAATACATACATGAAAAAATTTATAAACGATCAAAGAAAAACCAAAATAACCACACAAAACTCTCAAAAGTTATAAACTGAATGCTTCGAAGTCACAAATTTTTATGGTCTCAAACAAGCACAAGTTCAATAGCACAGAAACTAACACGGGGATTTCCCCCACAAAATAAAACACAGGGGATTTACCCCCCCCCCCTTTTTTTTTTCATAATGACTAGTGAGTTAACAGCGGGGATTCACAAAAAAGAATGCAAATGTTGAATGTTGAAAAATTACATCCAACATAATAGCAGGTTTTTCCCCGCACAAAAGCTCAAAAATACCGGTTATGCGCAGTTTGCCACAATTCTCTAACCATGTTATATAAGTACCATGTTGTGCGAGGATTGCCAAAATTTATTAATTTGTTAGAGCAAAACTGTGTCGTAGAAGTATCACGTTATACGGGGATTGCCTGTATTTGAAAACTCAAATTCTTTTATGTGTTGCATTGTGAGCAACTCTTCTTTTATTAGAATCATAATTTCAGTTTATTGAATCATGAATAATGACAGAGCTATATAATCCATTATTTTTGGGGTTTTCTCCCCCTCCATCTAATGTTATTGAACAACTCTGTTCACGCAATGGCAACAAAACTACATATAAACAAAAAAAAAAAAAAAAACTACACATACAAATAAACAAAAACACTCCCAATAATTGATTCCGTACATCAGTGGTCTCCAAAGTTGGGTGCACGGATAGACCATGGAGTGATTTGGTAAGCAGAGCGTAATCCTCCATTTGGTTCAATATACCCATGTGAGATGACTTTCTCTGCAATAACTGTCACTAAAATCACATTTATAAATAAACTTAACTTGGAACCAGATCTTCGGGTAGCTGTGCCCCAAAATATGAAACCAAGATACAGGGCAATAATGAAAAATATTCAAGCACATTGTTCCCACTAAAGAATGCTGTTGATTTGATTTATACCACTTTGTACTATAATTTCAGTTTCGTTTTGTTTTGTATTTTTGCACTGAATTAGACTGTGATCTTTTCAAATTATATGTGATTTTATATATGTGATTCTTGATATAAGGCATACTATATAAATTATTTATAAATAAAACAAATAGTATTACATTACATTTACTACGCTTGTTACATTAATGATTTTATATCATTTTGTGCTTGAACTTCAATTTAATTTTGTTTTGCATTTTTTTATTTGTAATCTTTTAAAATTTATGTGATTTAGATATAACGCCTTCCATGTAAATGATTTATAAATGAAAAAAATATATTAAACATATACACTGTATTTAATTTTTTATTCCGGCGTGCGCGCTAGTCCTTTTAAAAATAAAATAAGGGTGCGCGACCAAAAAAAAGGTTTGGAGACCACTGCTGTACATCACGTGTATTCGAGCACTGTGTGTGTATATTTTGTTGTTTACATCTAGAGAATCTAATGACAAAAGCAACGTTTTACCGGACATCTGTAATCACGCAATAATTATGTCATGTTTGTTTATTGCTTGTTGCCTCCCCTTTCTGCGAATGAACTATACTGAGCGATCGCGCGAATAGGCAACTCAGGTAATTCACTATGCAAACTACGTCTAAAAAAACATCTCTTTCAAGGAGCTTTTTAATTTTTTATTACTGTACAGTATTTTACAAATTTCGAAATTGTTTTGCATTCAACAATTTCTGAAAAGAAGAAGATTAGTACTCAGAATAAAGCCAAGGAAAGCCATAACATTAAAAGTTGAACAGAACATGAAATATTAAATCAACGAATCAGGAATGAAATTGCAGCTAAGTTCAAACTGTTGCATTCAACAGCAAGCACATTTTGAAGGATAAAGAAAATTATTTAAAGGAAATGAGGAACGCTAGGTCACTGCAGTCAACGGTGATAAGAAAAAAGAGAAGGCCTTATTCCGGAAGTTGGAAGATTTTGAGACTGCACAGATTAATCCTCAGGCACAAACCGTTCACATGCCTCTAAATCGAACAACAATTTCGGCAAAGACATTGTTTTTGAAACTCTTAAGAAGCAAAGTGGCGATACAGCAACGAATGAAACATTTATGCAAGAAAAGGATGGTTCCAGAGCCGGATTTAAACTTGTTGTAGCCCTAAGCAATAACATATATTAGGCCCTTTTCCTTTACAGTTCACCTGTGAAAATATTAAAAAAGATTTTTTAAGATGGACCGAGGTCCCTTGTAATGTGAGGCCCTAAGCTGTAGCTTGTTCAGCTTATATGTATATCCGGCCCTGGATGGTTCGACCGCTTTCGGAAAAGAGCTAGTTGGCATAATATCAGACGCCAAAGGAAAACTGCAAGCGCCGACTCTGCGAAAGATTTTCCGTCCAAATTGGCCGAAGTCAGTGGCGTAGCTAAGTTTTTTGGGCCCGTACACAAGAAATCATTTTGGGCTCTTATTTTATTAAAATAAATTTTAATTACGTATAATATAGAAAAATGTTGAATCATTTTAATACCATAAATATGTATTTTATTTACGATTTTTATAATTTTACAAACATCAAAAACATGAAAATGAATATTACAATATGATTCTACTTATTAAATACAATTTGACAAACAAATTACACTATAAATAATAAATTTACGAAAAAAAGTTAAAATGTTACTTTTCGCGCTTTTACAACTGCGAAATCAATAATATCTTTTAAATCCATTTTATTGGCATGTTTATGCTCAATAGCCAACATTGCAAGGTTGCACACTCTACTTTGACCAATAGCATTTATTTTATAATCTGTTATTTGTAATTTACTAAATGATCTTTCGACAGAGGCAGCTGACATGGGCAGGGTTAAAAATAACAGAAATAAAGTAAAAATTTCTGAAAAGTCACTTTCTAGGGCACTATATTTTCAAATTAACAAATAAAAAAATTGTCTGATGAAACAGTCTGCTGATAAATCTTGTTTATTAATAAGTGCGATTAAATTACAATATTGAATCGACAGTTGAGAGAGAGAGAGAGTACAGATGAATACTTTTTTATGAGATTTTCACTCACCTAATATATCAACATTTGACATATTATTTTTTTTCGGTTCTAGTATTACAAATAAAAAAAATACTTTTGAAACGATTTCTAATTTGTATTATAATTTTGTCTAAAACAGTAAAAAACACTAATTTAAAAAAAAAACTGATCTCTATTATCAAACAACGAATCTGAAGCTAATTCATCATACTCTTTTAGTTCTACGTTGTAGTATGTATTCGGCAATTTGCTCAGATTCGTATTTAATTTTGAATGTTTTGTAAATTTTTACTGACTCGATCCAATACAGAAGTACATTCACCGAAGTCTATATCATGCTTCTGTAGAGTTTTTGAAACAATTAATTTCGCAAATAAATAATAAATAAATTTTCTGTTTATATTTCGGGACGACCAAACGGTTAGAGGAGTTCACAAGATGAACAGAATACAAGAAACAACACCATATTTAGCAGTCACGGAATTGAACCCTGAACACTCAAGGCACGTGTACTTATAAACCCTGGCGCTGACCACTCGGCTACGGCGGCCGTTCACATTATTCAAAAATATACAAATTAAAATAAAATCAAATGTCATCACATTTGCTTCATTATTCTAAGCGCTTCATCTGGGTCTGCTATTTTAGTTAATTTAAGATTCATTTCTATCAAAGCTTTTATAATATCCGCAAAACGAACTTTCACAGCTGTTATATACTTTAACCTACCAGACCAGCGAGTAGGGTTGAGTTTTTTTATTGTAACTTCAGATCCCCAGTAAATTTAGAAAGATCTCATCTTTTTTGTACTAGTTCCAAAAAAATTATACAAATTTAGAAGAAATCAGAAAAAGGATGAAACGTTATTACAACAATTTACGCTATCATTAATAAGTAAATTTAACTTGTGACTTGCACAATTGAATGTACTCTGCATTTGATTGGATCATTTTAATGCGCGCTGCACAATATTATAAACTCATGGCATTAGCCCCGTTATATCCCTGACCATGACATTTTTCAATGGGAATACTTAGTTTGGATAATATTTTCATTACATTATCCGTCATCATTTCTGCCGAATGATCATTCATGTCAGAATCCTAAAAACGTTTCACAAATTTCAAAATCTTTGGATTTTTCATTTTCCGTTGCGAATTATGTGAACATGTCGTAACTGATATTTTTTTATGAGCTCTTGAGTAGTATCTAAAATTAGTGAATAGAATGGTGCTGAATTAATTTTGAATGTTAATTCTTTTGTTAATTTGTTACCTAAACATTCTAACTCATTTTGGATAGTGGGGCTTAAATAAGTTACTAAACCTTATTAATAATTTGTTTCATTATGTCATCATAGTAGGAAAGTAAATGGATCTGCGATAAAAAAAAAAAAAAAAATGCTGTTGTAATCATCTGAAAATGCTTCCCGACGACCGCGAAATGCTAAAGAATTTTTAGCCAACATAAGCGTTATCCGAAATAACCGTTCTAGTACCATTTTCCAAAATGAGGATCTGTATCTTACTTGCTCCTCAAGATCTTTATCAATCGTTGAGTTCTTTTGCCACATTTCATGTATAGTACATGCCTCGATATGATGTTGGGAAACACTGAGTTTTTATCCGAAAAGATAGATTTTTCCAATCTCGTAGTCTGGAACGCCACTGACTTTTAATATTTGAAAACAGCAAGCATGGTTGGCAATATACAGCATCTAAAATTCATGAGTAGCACAGCCACAGACGAAGAACTGGACTATGTGTTGAAGTAGAACAGTAGTACGTGTCACTCAAACTTCTATTTTGTTGTTCAGGATCCCTTAGAAATGGTCCTTTAGGTCTCTGAGGTGACAAACCCATAATATTTCTTTTTATTTCATCGGAAATGTTGATATCCACATATTCTCCCAAGATCGCTTGAGAGAATAAACGGTGCAGTACATTCAAAACTAATTTTCGACGAAGGATATCTGTGATCTTTGAATTGTTTTTGTTTGCCGACCCTGCTTGATTTAAATGATCCGCAGATATATTTACACAAGCAGCATTCTTTTCCACATTTTCCGATTCAATACTGGCCTTTTCTTTACCTTCTTCTGGACATAATTCATTACTGTGTTGTAAAGAAATTATCTAATTTAGGTAATTTATTGAGTTTGTTTGCATTCTTTGTTTTTTTGCTTCCTTCATTGTTCTTCTTTGGGCTCCAACCCTTTTCCTTTTTATTTTCATCAATTTTTAACTAAAAATTTTATTAATTTAATTTTAAACTTTATATTTTAAATACAAATAGCAATAATAAACAAATACATTTTTGTATGTCGATTGCTGTTTTGATGATTTGAACTTGAACAAACTTAAATTGAAATTAATCAATGGCTAAATGTTCGTATACGTGCCCCCCTATCAAGTTGAGGAATCCCGAACACTATAGTATAATATGACGAACAGGTATCTGATCACTATACAAAGTTGCATTTGTAAAAGCAAAATAAAGACTGCTGCCAAGTGGGTTTATTATGTTTTGGCGATAAAATGTAAGAATTCCTTCCTTATTCTAGATATATCACATTGGTGAAGAGCTCAGGTATAAAAAATATTTTCATTGCATGTAGCGTCTGTCTATAGGCTCTAGCGTAGTAGGGGCGGCCCCTACTTGCATCTGTTTCTGGGCCCTGGTGAAGTAGGGCCCACATTATTTGGCTATACGGTAGCTACGCTCCTGGCCGAAGTAATTGGAAAGGAAGGCTACTTCAAAACAGGTATTCAGCGTTGACGAAACGGGGGTGAGTTGGAAACATTTGTCTTCACTAAACTACATTACTAAAGAAGAAGAGTCGATACTTGGTTTCAAAGTCGAGAAGGACCGACCAACTTTACTGCAGTGATCAAAAATCAGCAGGTGACTGCAAATAAAAACCCTTACTAATTTATCGCGCCGAACAAAAATGCAAAACAACCCTTCCAGTGATTTGGAAATCTAATACAGCCACTCACAGTCTTACGTAAGGGTTGCGTTCCGCAGAACTCTGCGTAAGTCGGAATTCCACTAAATGTTTATACAGCACTCGCAAATTTTATTGAAGCAAAAAAGAAATGTTCGACGACATATAAATAGAATTATTTATTCTTTTTTTTTTTTTATCTCATGTGCGGGAAAAATTACAAAAGTGTACAAAACTACAAAAATTTCAAAATTATAAAATTACAAAACGAGAGAGGAGACAGCATAACGTCAGCAAGTTTTACCTTTCGAGCATCGTTGCCAGAATTAACTCTCCAGCTGATAAGCAAGCCACTGCAGAAGTTGAGGGCTGTGGAGATTTAGAAGGGGTTTTTTTCAACACATCACAAAATTTCTCTGCAGCTGCAGAATTGTCACTGGCGACTTCACCGCATACTTTAATGTTTGGAAATCAGCACGATGCTTGAACCTATTAAACCACCCGTTTCTTGCCACGAATGTGGCTTGGGCTTCGCCGTACTTATCCTTAATATCTTCATAAATACTTCTTGCTTTTGCTTGAATCGCCACTGGACTCAGGGGCACTTGCTTCTGAATCTGATTTTCCATCCATATTATTAATAGCTTCGTTATAGCACCTGAACGGTGTTTTATGATCACTGTTGGTCTTAAATGTGTTGATCCTTTAAAAAGTTCTTTTATACGTGCACTGTCCCTTAAAATAGTATTCACTGTTGAAGCAGCGAGACCTAATTCCGTGCAATAAATGACAAACTTTGTCCTGCTTTGTACTTCTTAATTAATCATCTTCATTTCTAAATCAATTTTGTTTCGTTTCCTAGCGCTGCCAGCACTTGCACTTTCTTTTGGTTCCTTTCCCTTCACCATTGTAATAAGTAAATAGGAATGAAGAGAACATTCTGAAAATTTGTTTTTTTTATATGATTGAAGATTTCAGTGTAGGGGAACAACTCATTTCATCATAATAACGTAACGTAAAACCGCACAGAATTCAAGTTATCGGCATTATCGCATAGGCCAGTGCTTTTCAAACCTTTTTGGATCACCGCCCCCTAAAAAAAAAAAAAACCGCCAGTGCTTTTTTTTAGCCCACCAATATAAAGTGAAGCTAAATAATTGAAATGAATATTTGTCTGTTTGCCTCCAAAGACGTAAATGCAGCCCTGCATGTATGTGTGTGAATTATAAAGGAAACTATTTACTGCACTTTATTCCTTCTTCGTAAAAAATTACAACTACATAAATAAAGTCAGTTATAGTCACTTAAATTAAGTCATAAAAATTTAAGTTAATTACATAAATAAGTCATGATATTAATGGAAATAGTTAATTATATTTTAATATTTAATGCGATGGATGAGCTTGGTGGAGATTTATTAGCTTATCAATAGTATGTTTAATATCTGTAAGTAGAAGTAAATCGCCACGTTTAACAACATCCAGAAAATTTCTTTGTTTTGTCAGCAATTAAGATACAGCACTGAAACCGGTTTCGACTAGATATGATGTTGGAAAAGAAATAAGTAATTTTTTTACAATTCCCCACAATGCAGGATAATGGTCAGGGATTTTCTTTCGTAACAAAAATTCTTGATCCCATCTGGAATTTTCAAATTAAGGAGACCTTCGAATCTTTCCTGCATATTCTCTGTACAACATTTCTAGATAATTACAAAAAGTTAGTAGAGTTTCATCAGCTATTTTTTCTTTTTTAATTTTTCTTCCAACAGATTTGGAAATTGATACAATTCATCGTCCTACGTTGCGAATAAAAAGCTTTAATTTGGAAATAAATGATGAAATTTGAGTTTTCGCCTTAATAAGAGTTACATCTTGTCCTTGTAAATGTAAGTTCATTGAGTTGAATCTAATAAATAAATCTGCAAGAAAAGCAATATCAGTTTTCATTTTCTTGAGGTCATTACTAAGGTCGTTGTTCCTATCTTCAAAAAACTCGACAACAGTATCAAAGAGTTCATAAAATCTGTTGAGACAGTTGCCTTTTGACAGCCACCGAACCTCGGAGTGAAGTAGAAATCGTTCAAAATCTTCACTGTTTTGATCACAAAGCTTTCGAAATATACGATCATTCAAAGAATGTGCTTTAATTTTGTTTATAGCAGTAATAACAGTTTGTAGAGAATTGTGCGGTTGATCACAAAGTTTTTTCGCAACTAAATGCTGACGGTAAATGACACAATGAACAGTAATAATATTTGGCACAGCATTTTTTAAATAAGCCATAAAACCCTTGTAACGGCCAATCATTGATGGTACTCCATCCGCTCCCTGTCGCCCTCATTGATGGTACTCCATCCGCTCTCTGACCATCGCCCCCTTTCATGCCTAACGCCCCCATGGATAATTCAAACCCCCCCCCCCGAGCGATATCGGCCACTTTGATAATAGAGTGCTCTAACAGAAACGCTCAATAAACCGGAAAGTGCAAATTGTTTTTATTGTTTTTTGGTAGTGACGTCCAGAAATGTGTTTTAGAAAAATATCACAAAGACGTTCAAAATTGATTATTATAACGGAACATATGATAACGATGAAAGTGTAGTGAAATTTTCATTATAAAAATGACCTTTTAGAGAGATAAATAGCTTAGTTATATAGCGAAAATTTCGAACTTCCGAGGTCTTGGAAAGAATTACCCAAAAAAAAAAAAAAAAAAGATGTGTTATTGGGGTTCACATTACGATAATTTCACGATACCTCCATTTATTTCTACAGGATACAAAATACGTTCCCACGATTTTTTTTTTTTTTTTTTTTTTAAGTTTGCACCGGCCTACAAAAACTTACGTAAAGTCGAATTTCCGTAAGTCGAGTATTACGTAAGCTTGGATGTGACTGCAGCAATATTTGAAGATTGGTTTGTGCACCATTTTTTGCCAGAGGTCATGAAATATTGTACTGACAATGATCTTTTTAAAGTAATGCTGCTTCTGGTATTAAAGTAATGCACCACGCCAATCCTGCAATTCTTCAAAACTACCATCAAAAAAGATCATTTTCCTACCTCCCAAAACAACTACTCTTCTTCTTCAGCTGAAGGCTCAAGGAGTTTTTGCATCCTATCTTCGACGAACATATGAAAAGCAGACTGAAGCAGTTGACAAGGAAAACGGACGAATTACTGAACTTTGAAAGAAAATCAACATTGTGGACGGTGTGAAAACCATCCAAGACGCCTGGAATGATGTGTTTGAATCCAACCTAAAGGGTGTTTGGAAAGGGTGTCAATTTGTTCATGATTATTGAAGACATTGAAAAGCCTGTAAAAAGTGCAAGTGAAACTGTGGTTGAGATTGCAACTAGAGGTTTCTCCCGAGAACGTGAGTGAACTGTTAAAAAAACGCCCAAGAAGAAAATACTAACAATGAGGAAATAGTAGAGCAAGGGATCATTAACGAAGAAGTTGAAGTTTAACTCCTCCTGCATTTGCAGTTCAATGACTTAGGGAAGAACTTGGACACATTGAATTATCACTGAAAATTTTCGACACAAATGACCGAAATTTTGAACAGTTACTGCAGCAATAAGGGATGAATATGCATGCTATGGGGAGATTTATCATGAGAACAAGGCGTTTTCAGTTCAAAAATCACTGGACTTCTATTTCAAGTCAGTCAATCTTCAAACTAAAGCCAAGCTTTCGGAGTCCCTTCAATCTGCTCCTCCCCGAAACTCACCATCTCTTATTCGTCAAGCCCCATGAACTTCCTAAGTTATGAAGGTTTTAAGAACTTTAGTAGGTACAGATTTTGTAAGGGATTTTTTTTTTCCGTGTTTTTATTTATTTTTATGGTTGTTCTCAAGTTTTTCTTTTAACATGATAAATGTTTTTAATGCACTTTTTTGAGTTTTTATTTCCATATAAAGTACAGTTTTTTAATGGTGAAAATTTGCATTTTAGTAAACGCACATTTCACATTGTAAAATACTTCGGCAGGTGGCGCGTTCTCTTTCACATGCACGCCGTCAAACGGCAAGGCCAATCGAATGAATCGCGAGATGAATACATGCTAAGCATATTTACCGGTCTACTATGTGCCTGCTAAAGTGAACGCCACCAGCCGCAGTATTTTACCATTTGAAATGTGCTTCCAGGAACGGAACTTCAAATAATAACATTACCCCAAGTCCATGAGACTTTGGGGTAATGTTATTATTTGTCTAACCACAAACTCCATGAGACTATGGGGTTCGACTTACTACCGTTGCTCAGGAACCAGTAGGTCGTACTTACTTATTCTACGGTCCTTTCAGAACCTTGGCCTCCTCAACGAATTTTCTCCAGCTGTTTCTTTCCATGGCCACTGTTCTTCATCGTTAACTTTAAGCTGCCATAGGTAGTTTTCTGTATCATCCACCCACCTCCTTCTCGGTTGTCCTTCCATTGCTTTCCTTGGCCATCTGTTTTCCTCCATTCGTATCACGTGGCCTGCCCATCTAAGTCTTGAGCTCTTTATCACTCCTACTATATCCGCTTCTCCATATAGTTCCTTCAGCTCTTGGCTTCACCTTATTTTTCACTCTTCCTCCACTTTTACAAAACCAAAGATTTTCCTTAATATCTTCCTTTCCCACACATTTAAAGATTTTTCGTCTTTCTTATTAAACACTAGCATAAGTCGCGACAGGTCGTACCAATGTTTTGTATAACACTAATTTCGTTCTTCTAGAGAGCGGCCTTGGTCGAAAGCATTTCCGCAGGGAGAAATGGCATCTATTACCAGCATTGAGACGACCCTGAATTTCTGGGGTGTTACTACTATCATGTTGAATCATTTCTCCTAGATATTTGAAGGATTCTGTCCTATTGAAACTATACTTCGCTGTTTGCCAGATCTGTTGGGTACTTTGTCTCTCCTTCCTGTTTTATTTTCATTTGCCTTCAACCCAACCCTTTCTGCTTCTTTCTCAAACTCTTCAAAAGCTGTCCTCAGAATATGTGGGTTTCTTGCAGACATGGCTACGTCATCTGGAAGGCTAAGCGCTGGTAGAGCCTGTTATATATGATCCCAAATAGGTCGTAGGAGTGAAGATCAGTTGTACTCACTTTGCTCTTTAATTCCCCATTGTGAACAGGAGAGACATTTGCACATCTTTATAATTTGGAAAGTGCATATAGGCTTCTTCGCTGAATCCAAGGATGTTGTTATAATTATGGCCAAAGGTTTGCACATCTCTTTTGCCCTGAATTTAACGGTGGTGGTGCTACACACGTGATGTCCATCTCAAAAATAACGAGCTTGCGTTAATTGTTGATAAAAATTTGTGAATTTCTGTACCTACCTAAAATTTTATTGGGTATGTCTTTTGAACCCCCCCCCCCCCCTTCCAGAGTTATAGTGGGACTGCACCCAGCAGGTACAGTGCCACCATATTGTTACTGCGTTTCACTGGCAATACCACATTTCACTGGTTACACTGAAACATTTCTTGTTGGGTATTTGCGTTATTATTTGTCTGGCTTTAGATATGTCTTGAAGTGATATATTGAAGTTTATGTGAAATAATGATTTCAAAACACATGATTTACTTTTCGAGGCGTTTTATGTGCAAACGTTTTTAATAACATTAACTTCCAGTTTCACAGCGTGTTGGATGACTTATCTTGTTTGTGTTCCTTTCACGTTTGCTTGTCATTTCTATTGAGAAAGCTAAATCTTTTTCTAATGTAAGGTTAGATACTGTAATTTCTTCTCTCCATTATTATTATTATTATTATATATGACAAAATATACATATTACTTTTGGATGATCTCTTCAATCACAATGTATGAGTACACCAGAGCACCAAAGCCTAAAAGGCGCTTCTCATTATCCAAATCATAATCATAAATTAATAAATAAGAGATTAACCTTTTAGCGACGCCATTTTTTTTAAACAAATGCAATAATAGTGCAACTTATTGTGCAGGCAAAGTCTTTTCTAATGTGAGCAAGCATTCTTTAGACATCAATAGTCTTACAACGGGTGTTTTTGAAATATTCGTTAATTTATATCGTTATTATTTTGAATAATCAAGAATAAAACACTGAAGGGGATATTTACTCGGGATAGGAGTTAGAAATTCATGCAATTCACAACACGCCAAATTTAAAATCAATCTAAAAAATTGGAAAATGAAAGCAAATAACAGCTTCTAAACTGTTATATATTTTTAAAACAATTCATACATATAATAAGCAGAAATATGTGCGCATGCACATGTTTAAAGATTTGTGGATTTAATGGTTTTTTTTTTAACTGAAAAATAGAAGAAACTAAGTTTAATTTTTTTATATTTAAAAAAATTAAGTTTTTTTTTAAAATAACAAAACAAACTTTTTAAATATTTATTTTTTTTATTAAAAACAAAAATGGATAGCATTATAATAAGTATTGCAATCCATTAAGAAAAGATCATTGATAAACCCCACGTATAATTTAAAAAAAAAAAAAAAAACTTTCTTTTTTTAAAAAAAAACTTTCTTTTTAGTTTCTGGTTTTAACCATTTTTTTAACAATTACGGGGTTAATTATAACTGAATAGATCCCATCAGCCCCAGGCGGCTTGTTTCTCAGTCATCACAAAATTATTTAGTACACCATGGTATACTTCTAATATTCCCATTCCTAGAAACTTCTTCACAATATAGATGCAGAATGTTTATTGTTTGTCAGCAATGTGAACAGGTTCATCAACATATCATTTATATCTAGTGAACCAATGTGGCTCATTCCTTTCCATCTACTGTTAACATAAGAAACAAATCTCAGCTTCTTTTCACTGCATTCTCAGCCAAAGACTTCTCATAATCTGTCTTTGTTTGTCCAACCTCCATTAGTGACTTGACTGAACACTGTTCTACTTACTGCAGACTTCTGTGCCTCCTGATAATTTATAATCATCCCAAGCATTTTTCTCTTCTGCCACTTACCTCTTAAGTTCTTCTCGGTTAATCAGAAAGTCATTTAGCTCTCCATCATAACTTGGCATATGTCTGGTATAACCATCCCTGAAAACTTCTTCACACATGAATGTACATGCAAAATATTTAATTCGTTTTTCAGGATTATGAACAGGTGCATAAATTATTCATGCAACTGTTCGTGTCATTCATATACAGTGGAAGAACGTGGGTCATCCCTTTCTTTCAAGCGTTAACATAAGCAAAGAATTGTTTGCTATTTTTCTTTGCATTATTAGCCAAAGACTCCTTAAAATTTGCCTTAGTGACGTGACTGTAGACTACTTTGTACATCAATTCCTTGCCATTAACCTCGTCAGTTCATCCTCATATACACTGGGTATAAACTTCGTACAATATCTCTCAGTTGGCATAAAAAGTTTATTAGCTTACATGAATAGGTCCCCGAATGCTTCCCATTTAGAAGTTGAAGCTACTAACATAATCAGGTGGTCCCACTGAAAAGAATTTAAAATGTCTAAGATCACTTTAAGAAAGCAACATCCATTCCCTTTCCTTTACTCTCGACAATATATAAGTAACACCTCTTTGGGCATAAAAAAGTGTGGCCAAAGAGGTATTTTACAAGTATAAAGACAACAGCTACAAAGTGGAAATTTATATCATTTATTAAACAAACACTGAAAATCACGCATATATTAATCCACGAAGTTCATTCAAATTATAAAGTCTCCAAATTTATCACAAAATAATCTACGTATAAGTGGGGGCTGCTTTTAGTCTAACTGTCAATTAGTTCTGAATGCTTTCAAAAGATGGCAGCACAATGCAGATGTCAAACTGATTGTAGCGCCCTAAAGAGTATACAGTACTATCTTTATAAATACTTAAACTGGCCTCCTTACTCATCAAAAACAACGTCTCCTTATCCGAATTTTGCATCTCATTGGGAAAACTCCAATTGAAATCCATCGGGAAATGTCAGAAGTGTGTCCTGTAGGCTTTATGGATGTGAAAAATGTTCGTTGCTGGGTACGTGCTTCGTGAAGAACAGAAGAACGAAGCATGTGAACCGAGATGTCGAATAAGTCGTTCCGAGGTCGGAAACCGCCAGTTTGAGAAAATGGCCTTGGATGACAGAAGATCAACAGTGGATGAAACTTCAAAAGCTACAGCCATTTCTGTTGGATAGGTGCATACCACACTCCATGAAGTTCTCAGAATGAGCAAAGCGTTGGTTGGTGGGTGACAAGGCAGTTTTTCCAGGAACAAAAAGACAATCGTGTCAACTTGTGTAAAGAGGTGTTCACTTAAGATGCTGCAGTGAATGGATCTTTCTTTCCTTAATTCTCGCGACGGATGAGACACTCTTCCGTGTTACTGCAAGCGCAGAGAAAATAAAGGTTGCTGTTTACTGCGATACTGACGGAATAATCCCCAAGGGCAGTACAGTGACTGGAAACTCATACAAAGAAGTTCTAATGAAAAAATTCCTCCCTGCACTTGAGAAAAAACATCTACACTGACCAAATCACATTCGTTTCCAACAGAACAACGCTTCACTCAAAATTTTCACTTCCGGAAATGTGAATTTTTTTTTAAAAGAAAACAACACTGAGATTATCCCACATCCTCCATAATCGCCTGACCTTGTACCTAGTGACTTTTGGTTGTTCACAACGAAGGATGTTCTTCGTGGCAGATTTCCTAGCCGGCAACCAGCTGCTTCTGCAATTTACCAGTGGGACGAACATACTTCCAAAGAAAGCTCTTTGGAGGTATGTTCAACAACAAGTATGAAAAATGTGTGCAGCTTTTAGGAGACTATGTTGAAAAGTGAGGTAAGTGTCACCTCTATCTTGGTGTCGTCTGTGAGGTAGCACAGCAGTATCGCTACTGTCCTCCCCACACCGGGTGGAAAAGGCCCGGGTTCGAATCCCATCGATGACGCGAGAAACTTTTATGGGCTTTTTTTCACTCTGTGGCTGAGTTATTCGGTCTCAGGCGTAGGTAGCAAAGTTTTTCTCCCAGAAACTGGGGGGGGGGGTTTCATCCAACAAAACAGGCAAATCGACCAGAGAACACACGCAATTTACAGACACAATGCACATGGGTATCTACTAAGTCGATATTTGCATAACGCATGAAACTACGAATTAAAAATTCACTAATGAACGATTACATACACCATATTTTTTGTTCGTAGTGAACTCTAAAGTAGTTGGAATGGTATCGATTTAATTGTATCTCATATTGTAACTACCTTCACGAGTTGCCATGATATTGCACTACTTCAAATAATTAATGCTTCACCAATAGAGAAAACTAATGTTACTTATTCTCAGTGGATACCACCCAGACGGCACCGTTTCGCGGATTGTTGGCCTTTCATCGGTGGGCAGGTAGTACCCTGGTGTTGCCAACTCGTTGTGAAGGTAGTCACAACACGAGATACAATTAAATCGATGCCATTCCCACTACTTTAGAGTTCACTATGAACAAAATATGGTGTATTTACACTGATCGTTCATTACATAGGTATATGTAATAACTTGCCGAGTGACCCTAATATAACAGTAAGGTTTTGGGTTTTTATCTTGGTGTACTTTATGATAATTACATTTGGAGACCTTATAACTTGAACGCATCTCGTAAGTATCCACTTTATCAATACAGTTCTGCCATCATTCTTTCCAGCTCACATATGCACTGTGGTATATACTAAGGTACTGCTGCTGAAGCCAGCACTGTTTTTTGAGCTCTTAATTACTCAAAAAGTGTCTTCCACTTCATATGTTCAAAGAGAAAACAACAAAGTCAGATGCAGTTGAGGGAACTATAGCGGGATGAGGCAAACTCTCCAGCCTATGTCTGCAATTGTTCATCTGAGCCATACTGGCAGTGTGTGGTCTGAATTTGCAATGGTTAAATGATTTAATGTCCTCTTAGAGCTTTAATTTTTATTTTATATCCCTATTAACACTTCCGCTGCTGACTTTGTCGACGACCTTTTTGGCCAGGATTGAAAAGGGCAGAGACGTTTTTGGGCTTTCTTCTCACTATGACTGAATTAATCAGCCTCACATTACGACTGCTTGACAAAAAATATCCGATTTTTCTTCTGTCAAATTGGAAGAAAAAATTCTAAAAGTAGGTTAATTCCCCCTCTAAGTGGAGTAAAAAATCCAAAGCTGCAGATCTGTGTGAAGAAGGCAGGCAGTAAACATGTTAAGCTCATCAAGTGTTTGACAATACAGTATTCTTCCTTATTTATAGTCTGAACATTCTCTAAACAATCTACAAAAACTGGGTCTTTTACTTCCAAAACACTCTGGCCATCATCTTTTGTGATCTAGAAATTTGAGGGTTTTTTATTCTTACTGCAGATGACGGATGTGTCCATTCAATAGACTGGCATTTGGAATGAAGGCCATAATGGAAGATCCAAATCACATCACCTGTTATCAAGCCTTTAAAAAAAATATTGCGCTTCTGCAACAGCTCTTGGCAGATTTGCCTGGAGAATTTCATCTCTCTTTTAACAGTTTGGTACTCATTAGAAACATATTTTCTTACAATATAATGGATCTTACTCCACTTCTTTTTGAATAACATAGTGGTTGCATCATTGCATATGTGGTTACTGTCCTGTTTTTTTTTTATTTTTTATTTTTTTTTAATTTCATTTCATCCAAAATCTTAGTGTTTCTCTACAACATACATAGACGCTCCTTGGCTCGCCAAAAATGTGAGTGGCTCCTCCTATAAAACACGTAAGCCAACTACTAACGTTTCTTATATCAATAACGTTTTGTTGGTATACTGTCCTCAACTTTTTAGACGGGTTTGCATATATTTACAGTCTTTACCATGTCCGTCCGCAAGTAACAATTTGACTCCCAGTGGACGGATCTTCACAAAATTTTATATTATTATTAATAACCATATGGTGCAAAGAAGCCTGAGGCTTATGCTGCACCAGCAAAAAAATTCCCAAGTTACCCTGAGAAAGAGAGAGATGTTTGGTTTTGGTGTGTTTTTTTTTTTTTTTTTTTTTTTTTTTTTTTAGGAGCATTAGCAACTAAGGCCATATTGCTCCGGGATATGTGGTGGTCATTCCCTGACCTTTCCGCATCCTCCGTATTTGGTGGTCGCGGGCTCGAACCCCGGTCTAATCAAGAAGTGTGTGCTACGCACTCACTGCTGCTCCTTCCCATCTGGCTACGGAAGCGCCGAGAGAGAGAGAGAGAGGGGAAACACCAAGAAAGAGAAGAATGATATCTAGCTCAGGACCCTGGGTGTGCCAAGTCGATACTAACCAGATGGGAGCTCCTGTTTTTGGGCCTTTTAAAAATATTTAGCATTGGTAATGGCATATGATGCAAGGAAGCAAGCTTATACATCATGTCCCCCCCCCCAAAAAAAAAAACATCCACAACCTCCATTTCACCCATTCGTATCCTCCAATAGTTTGTCTAGTTCTTCCTTGAATTTATTTAAGCTATCAACTTCCACAACGACAGATGGAAGTTTGTTCCAGAAATCAACCCTTCGTTGCCTAAAATATATTTCCACACATCTGTTCTGCAACTGTCTTTCCTTAATTTGAATTTATGTCCCCTCAAGTGAGTAATCTGAGCAAGAGGAAGAATCCCGTCAGCACTGAGCTTGCTCAAACCATTCAAAGCCTTAAACACCTCAATCAGATCACCTCGCAGATGCCTAGTCTCCAGACGCTGCAATTTGCAGAACTGAAGCCATTGTTGGTAAAAACTAAACCAAACTATTATATTTGGGCACTCGGTAAGTTATTACATATACCCATGTGTATTGTGTCTGTATATTGCGCGTGTTCTCTGGTCGATTTTCCTGTTTTGCTGGACAAAACCCCCAGTTTCTGGGGGAGGGACCTTGATATCTACGCCTGAGACCGACTAACTCAGCCATGGAGTAAAAAAAAAAAAAAAAAAAAAAGCCCATAAAAGTTCCTCGCGTCATCGACGGAATTCAAACCCGGGCATTTTCCACTCGGTGTGGGGCAAGACGGTGACAATACGACTGTGCTACTCGCGCAGACCGTCATTGTTGGTATACTATTTATTTATTAGGGTCACTAGGAGATTTATTGTGTCTGTAAATTGCGTGCATTCTCTGGTTGATTTGCCTATTTTGCTGGACGAAAAACCCCAGTTTGAAAAACCTTGCTGTCTACGCCTGAGACCGATTAACTGAGCCACGGATTGAAAAAAGCACATAAAAGAAGAGGGGGAAAAAATGAATTAAATAAAAAAAGTTTTTGTATTCACGGATACAAAATAACCCCTGCATTAAAAAATTCCAACAAATATGAGTAAAATATAAGAGGAGGAGGCGGAGAATAGTGCAAGATCAGATGTGCCGCATTATAACTGGTTGAGTTTCAGCGTGTCGCGAAAGGAAAACAGCTGGGACTAGTCCTAGAGAACCCGTGTATATTTACTGAAATTAAAAGGCGACAACATCACTGGAATTATTCATACTCATATTCAATCTATTCTTCCTGCTAACTAGTCCCAATCGACCCGAATTCAATAACCGCAAAATCTGACTGTGATCGATCAAATTATACGTAAAATACTTTTTCGCAGATACTTTTTCATTTACTGTTCCGTAAAAATAAAAATCCCCCTCCCCCAAATTTGTACAAATGGAAACAAAAACTTCCCCTTATCCCCATTTAACACTGTAGTAAAAAAAATGTAATAGAATCACAGGAAAGTTCAATGCACGATATTTCCCTTGCCGTGCGCCTACTTTCACTAATTTTCCTAATCTAACCTACCGTAATGAAACTGTGATATACAGCTACTTTGTGAAAATTTAAAGTATTAAAAGAGAAAAGATGATTTTATACTTTTCAATTATATAAGTTAAGCAATGTGCGCATTGCTCTACATTTCAGGCGTGTCTGATTTCTTAAATTAACTTTACCCCCCTGTTATTAATAAAAGTAAAAAGTAACTAATTGTCTTATTACCAATCAATTAAATAATCGATTAACTAATAATATACACTGAATTATGACCACCTACCTAATATTTTGCCCTCAGCACAGAAACTATCCGACGTGGCATTGATTCAACAAGATGTCGGAAGCGTTCGGGAGGTATGGCCAACCAAGCTGTGTGTAATGCGGTCAGCAATGCAAGTATGGAGGTGATTGGTGTATCCAGACGCTTGATATGCCTTTCCATAGTATCCCACAAATGCTCTATGAGATTGATATCGGTGGAGTTCGGAGGCCAATCGTTATGCTGGAAGTCAGAACTGTGTTTCCCAAACCATTCCAACAACAAGTGCCCGATGGCTCGGCGCATTGTCATCTTGGAAGACACCATCGCCATTCGGGAAAAGGTGTAACATAGCGGGGTGTACACAGTCAGCAAGCAGTTGACGATGGCGGAGACCACTGATACGTTGTTCCACATGCACCAGGGGTCCAAGTTCCTGCCAATGAAACATGCCCCACACCATACAACCACCTCCACCGGCCTCCACTTTTGATACCATGCATGATGGATCAAGAGCCTCATGTTGTTGACGCCAAATCCATACACGACCATCCACGATGGGGAGTAAATAACGTGACTCATCCGACCAGCACACCTTCCAACATTCTAATCCATGCTCTTTGCACCAGGCGAGTCTTTTACGCCGATGAACCTTGGTTAGGAGAGGATGCCGTACGGGTCGTCTATTGGTATAACCCATACGAGCAAGCGTGCCACGCATGGTCATGCCAGATATTGTTCCAGGTTGGCCCATGTTGTATTGGGTAGTCAACTCTTCAATAGTGCTGCGCCTGATTGCCTGTACGAGTTGTCGGACTTGGCGTCACCTCTAACATCAACATTTTGCAGACCTTTGCAGTTTTGTCGTCGGGTTGTTGTTTGACCATTCGTACACTTTAACTATGGCGGCTCTCAACACCCCACCAGTTCAGCTGTTTGGGAAATCGAGGCACTAGCTCGTCGAGCACCCACAATCTGTCCTTTATCAAAGTCCGATAAATCCTTCCTTTTACCCATCACGCTCGGAATTTTACTACCTACTGAACACTGACACCGTATCTATGCTATGTAGGTCGACTAACCCCGCACTCTCGTACCTCACGTGGTGGTCTTAATTCAGTGATCACTCGGTGTATAAAGGTAATTTCTTTCAGTTCACTGAACATACCTCACAAGCTAATATACACTCAATGTTCTGTAATACTGTACAGTACTTTGTAATAATAAGGCGTATTTAATACATTAAGCAAGTAGCAATTGTAGCTCACATGTGGCATGGCAAATACTACGTTTCGCAATGCGCTTCATTTCTTTCTGAATTTTAATAAAAAACGAAACGTAACACAACTCACGCTTCTGCTGTTATTAAATATAGTAAGCAAATATAATAATTCATTATATATATATATATTATTAATAATTACTAGGGGCTCTGCCCCCTGTTCACTTTGCTTGCCAACCCCCGTGCACGCTTTTCTACGTAATATGTAGAGGTACGACGGAGTAAGCCAAATCTTTTCTATGTAAAAGACACCTGTCGAAACGCACTGATCGATATCTAATCTAATATATAAAAGAAAATAGAAAGTGTAAGAAAAAAACTATAAAAAGTAAAATTGTGTGAATGTTGAGTTAATGAAAGTTATTATTAATTGCATGTTCTGTCTTAGCCTCTTCACCGGACAGACTAATGGCTATGTAGGGGCCTCATGGTTATCCAAGCTGACAACCATGCTGTAGCTTTCCCCAGCTGGCATGGTGTGGGATGCTGACACTGGCCATTAGGGTAACCCCCAGGCCAGCGTGGGACAGAGCTGCAAAAAGCACGCTCCACCATAGGAATCTCTTTCCCTATGTTCTTTTATTCCTACCACCTGGGGTGGTTTAGTCTCCTTCATCCAATGCCCTTTCCCTGCCCTGTGTGGCCCCTACCCCCTTTTGCTTGGTGGTTCACCCCACCACCCACTTTCAACTCCCACCCTCTTGACCAGGATGGGCATCCTGTACCAGGGGTCCCCTGTCTCCCCTTTTAAATCAGACGAGTGCCTCAACTACTGCTCCCCTCTGTTCTCTACCCCTTTTATCCCACCCTCTTCTATTTCCCTATTATCTCCTTTCCAATAAAAATTTTTGGGGCTCTCCTTAGATGCCTAGGCTACCCCAGGGTTCGCCCCGCCAGAGCTTTCTTCTCTCCTAATGTGTTCTGGCCCGTATTGGGGTGGTGTCGGAAACTGGGTGTGTTTGTGGCTCTCCACAGGCCTGCAGGCTAAGTGGCCATAGGAACAACACAACCCACACTAATACTTCACAAAACATACACTAGCACAAATCTGGCTTTATGCCGAGTATTGTATTCTGCACAAAGTAAAAATGCGGAGTTGGGGGAGACCCCTGGTGCCGCCAGACAAAAAACACTAGGGCGACCGGGCTAGCCAGGTAGGTAAAGTGCATGCCTGACAACCCAAAGGTCGCGGGTTCGATTCCCGCCTCGGGCTTGGATCACAGTAAAATGCAAAAATTTTGGGAGGTTCATTATGGCCATAGAAGCTGATGCGCCAACAACTAACAAGGAAAGAAAAAAAAAAAAAAAAAAAAAAAAACACTGTCACTATGATCGATAATCAGGAAATTATCTATGTAATTTATTTACCTGTGCATTTGTGGTGCGCGGCAATCTCAAGGTCGAATAAATATCACTATGTAATTATTTATCTGCGTTTACACAGGTCACTAAGGAAAAGGCCTTTTGCTTCGGGTTCCGTAATGCATGAGGAAAATTGTTGCATCCGAAAGAGCAGGACTAAAATATTTACAAATATACAATATTCATTAACATACAAAAAACGTTACAATGGAACATCAAATGTTAGACACTGGATTACGTGCACGAGGTTGGTGAACGTTATGAAAGCGGCTGTCAATAATTAATTGCATTTGTAGTGACGTAAATGCGCTCTCTTCTCCCATTGGCTCGAATAAATATCACTAGGAGGAAAACTTTTTTAATATATAGAGAGATTATGTTAATAATTCCGAAGTAACTTATATCCTTACAAGTGTATTATGTCTGCAAAAGTGTGTGTGTTCAATGTTCCAGGTTGATTTGTATGTGAGGGCTTAAAAAGCTGGGAATAACTCACGGAGAAAATTCTTTTATTCCCTTCTACTAAGATCAACCAACTACTCGCTTAAAGAAGCTTTCAGAAATTCTTCCAGTCGTCGACGGGAATTGAACCCAGACCTCTTTAAATGAGTGACAAGTGATGAAATCATTATACTATCACGGAACCTATACGTTTCACAAACTTATACAAAAGAATACGCTTCTCAAAGAGCAACTTTTATACACGAACCTAGAAATTTTCGTTTCTACGCATCGCTATATTGCACATTCATTCAAAAAAAAATAATAATAATAATAATAAATAAATAATAATTTCCGGATTTCTGTTGGTCAGATTTTAATTAAAATTTGGAATGACTCGAAAACTCATTCGAAAACCAATAAAATTTGATGAAACTCCTACTGGGGATTCGATAGACGCAAACATTGACGGACGGATATATGCATAAGCGACTACTGTTATCAATAAGCACTTATGCATATATATATATCCGAAAGCAAAAAATACAGTGCTCGCTTGTTTAGGTAACATATAGTTTTACTGACAGCAATTGGTTAATTATCAACCAGAACAGTAAATAGATAGATATCCAATAGATAGATAGATAGATAGAATTTTCGTCCCCTATTCCTTCGTAAATAAACATTATTTGGCCTCTTCGATTTACATATTCGAGAGATTATCGCCATATCTTTTATAACTGCTGGATTCATAAAGAGTAATGAATTTAATTATAAGAAGTATTACATGCCACTCTGTTTGCAAATCTTTTGTTATAGCTGAATTTGGTTCTGCTAAATGGAATCCCTACAGAATACTCTGAAGAACAAAACAAAACTAAGCCGTTCCAGAAAATTTTTATATTCTATTTACGCATGTCCTGTCAGGCAAATATATGACACGTCTTATATGCTGTAGAGTAAAAACGTTCATGCTCCACCTAGACCACCAGAAATCATTTCCCTCATGTCTCCAAGTCAAATATGAATATTATGAAATGCTCTTCTGTCAACAGGTTCTTCCAAAATGCAAATAATAATAGTAATATTTCATGGACTCTTAACTAATGTCTTTCCCTCGCTTCAGATACTGGGTCAGTCTTCTTCAATTCTCTACATTGTCTATTTGTTAGCATATATTATCCTCAACAACATGGATCATCCAGGAAGCTTCCATCCTGCAGTGGATTGAAAATGGCTGCAGTTTACCTTATTATTATTAATAATTTTTCATTCTTTATTATACAGCCGATCTACCTACATTGTCAAATACTGCTATTGAATCTATTGTTGTATATGTGTGTTTTTAATAAAATAAATAAATAAGACTAGTTACAAACTTCTTTGATCTATGTGGTCATGTCAAAGTATAAAGAACTTTAACTTTCTAGTTATTATTGTTTGGGATTTTAGGCGCAAAAGTGACTTGGACTACGTTGCTCGTGTACATTAAACCTGGAATAACTCACGGGGGAGGAGGACCCTACTCTCACCACCTGATATCGGCTAACTACAGCTTCGATTGCAGAGGAGTTTAAAAAATCCCAATCACGGGAAACGAATCTCGATCTCTCCAAACCAGTGACAAGTAGCGAAATCATTATACTGCCACGGACGAGTTTACTGTCCCATCGATATCAGCTCATGTGTTAACTCAGTAGTATTCAATTGATGGCATATAAAATTAGCTGTGTGTGTGTGTGTGTGTGTGTGTGTGTGTGTGTGTGTGTGTGTGTGTGTGTGTGTGTGTTAACCATTAGTCATCGTCAGTATTATAAGTGTATATATATATATATATATATATATAAAAAAGGTAAACTACAGCCATTATCAACCCACTGCAGGATGGAAGCCTCCACAACAATTCATGCTGAGGGAATATATATATTCCCTCAGCATGAATTCGTTCCCTAAAACCGATAACAAAAAACTATTTCCTGCAGTCACTCGTTCTGAATCTGGTCCTCCGCCTAGACATACTGATGAGCTCAACAGGCTTATTTCTCAGGAGAAACAAAGTTCGTCTTGATACTTGTACTTTTAAACCTTAGAGGTCCAAGTTTTTAATGTTAATGCATTTTCAAAAATTTATTTAATATTCGAATCACAAAACTATTTAAAAGACAATTAACAGTCTGTCAGTAAACCTTCCTATCTCTCGTGTGTGTGTGTGTGTGTGTGTGTGTGTGTGTGTGTGTGTGTGTGTGTGTGTGTGTGTTGACGGCTGTCGGTAGTAAGTTGCCGACAGTTTACTGTCTGTTACCAGTCTTGCCCATCCCATCTAACAGAATCCCACTAGCTAGGCCACTAGAGACGGGACATGATGCGTGGACGATCAGTTCGTCTCGTTCGTTATCGACACCCCATTCAGATTCTTCCTTGCGAAATCCTGCGGCTGCAGATGCTACATCTGGATTCAGTAGACGCCACAAACGATCCTACGTTTCCACGGTAATGGCTCTATTTCTGACTGGGGATTTATTGGCAACAAGGAAATGGATAAATTAGAGGGTTTTTATGAGCAGCTCAAAGCGCACGGATAACACCTTTCACGCCGTTTCCCCGCTCAGCCAACTGAAAAATTCATGCCGCTGACCGAGAGTGGCGTGGTAACGAGACTTTAATAGATCGTCCTCACTAAGCCAGTGGATTTGTCGGCTGATTTATTGGACCGAGCAATATGTTGTTTTACTGAGGATCTTGTTTTCACGCCAGTTCCACGAGATACATTGGACTACCGGGCCGACAAATGACTGTCAGTGCTTCGCCATGGTTGAAAAGAGGCACATATGAAAAAAAGTGAGAGAAACAGAAAGAATGTTCTCTTCCTTTAATTTTTCAGGTTTCTCCTCAGAATTATTAATAGAAGAATTAGCGTTTTATAAATAAGTTACATCAGTAAAAGCGATGCCACAGAGCTGTTCAAAACCTTTCTAAGGGCCACATAATAATTTTGCTCTTCGTCTACGGCCAAGAATAAAACGAGGAGTGACAAATTAAAGAGTAAATGACAGTTTGAATTTACGACATATAATCCATATATTTTCTTATATTTTCTGCTTAATCACTGCAACGAAGGACGTTAGCCTGAGTTGTAAATTACGTTCGGCATGTTTATTATGAGGCCGAATGTGATGAACACGAACTTTTTGCATCATGCAAAAAGTTCATCTTTCATGTTTATTAAAACAAACATATGTATGAGGGAAATAGAAAAACATCACGAAGAAACAGAATAATTTTTTTCTGTAGATTTCTGGGTTTGCCTTTTTGTTCTTGTCCTTTAACAGCCAAAAATTGAATCACTACACGCTGATCCGTTTTGAGCACACTAACCATTTTAAATGATATACGAAAAGTTACAAATACAATCGAACAAAGAGCAGACAAAACAAAGCAGGCTTTATTATTAACTATAGTAAGAAGAAAAACAGGCAGCTCGAGTGTCCTTGAGTCGCTGTTGATTTTCTCCCTACTATAGCATATCAACGTGGTTTAAAAGCACACGCCGTCCATTTTCCTCCACCTTGTCGGTAACTGCCACAAGGTGGAGGAGAATATATATATATATATATATATATATATATATTTTTTTTTTTTTTTTTTGTGATAAGCAATTAAGTGAACTGGTTATGAATTACTGCAAAAGTATATAAAGCATCAATGTACGGATCTATTTACTTCTACAATTGTACATAATCGCAAATTTCGCTGAACCTAAAACTTGTATCATATTACTTTTAAGTTTTTAGCCCGAAATGAGGAAGGAAAACACAAACACACTGTACATTAATTGATAAGATTATTAGTATTAAAACAGATTCAAAAGTTCCCACAAGTAGATTCGATTATGATTTTTCAGTTTTAGGAGACAACGTTTAGTTATATTTAACTAAATATAAATGGAAAGCGTAATAGAATTAATACAAATCAATGAAATCTGGTATTTACTCATACCAGATTTCACCAAAGCCATAGAACATGTTTCAAGACAAAATACCACCGTGTGTGGGTAAAGTATGATATTATTGAAAAATGAGTATTAACGAAAAGACCTTCGTGGGAGCATTATTTATTTATTTATTTATTTAAAGCTGCAAACTAGACTGAGCCTTGCTGGGATTTATCAGTATGTGATACATTTAAAACGCTTTCGCAGTTCGGCCCACCTCGACGGTACAAGGGCAGTAACTAGTGGTGGAATACTCTGCTACCTAAGAGATTGATCACTCATAAAAAACACTGCACAAACAATTCACCACTACACTGATCAGCTTTTCTGAGTACAATATCTTCATATACACACAGCGGGGTTGCCATGGTCTGGTCCGGGATTGCTTTCACACACAAAGGCGCGCGCACGTGTGATGTACATTGTATCTTTGAATTATATGCATTTCTAATTTTTTTATTTTTTTTTTCAAGAGGCGGATAAAACTGATAAAAGACTGTTTAAAGCCATAAAAGGAATGTAAAAGCTCTCTACTTAGTGGACAAAGCATGGCTGTAATGCCTTTAAACGAATATAACATACCTGTTGCAACAACTCCGGGAAAAAAAAAAAAAAAAAAGGCAACATTCATGTCCTTGAAAAATTTCAAAATAACTTTATTAAAATATTCTATTTTAAATCTTTAAATGAATACTCCACCTATAAATATACTAATTAGTGTAAATGTGTACGTATGAGAAGTACTATACTTGACTAAGAACGTTCAACAAAAACAAAATCCTTCACAGCAAAATTAACTCGCGTAATTCACCCAAGGGGGAAAAAAAATTCTTTAAGTGACCTAAAAAGAGCCTTCGAAAGTCTCCCATCAATTTACTCATATTCTGATCCAACCAATCTGTTTATATTATTCTTCAAATCCTTCAAAAGAACAATGCGGACAATCCACACTTCAGACGATAACTTGTTCCTTCCTTTTCACATTTTCAGTTTGTAAAGGCCGTCTTTATATATTACGTATTTACTTTATTTTTTTTTTTTATTCATCTCTCTAAAATTATCTGTAAAACAGTTCACAGATCATATTGTGTACAGATAGATAGAAAACTAACTGACACTGAATATCTTATAATATACATTTTCTGCAACTGTACACCGCAACTATTATGCTTTGTAAAACAATTTATAATTATTAAAATATTTATGTATTTATCTCAGATATCTGTTAATGCATATGTAAATTCATAATATACATAAATAATACAGTAATCGACATATGTTCTTTATGCCAATTATGATAACTAAATAAAATAAAATAAAAAAAAATGTTACTAAACAAAAAATCTGGGTTTCTTGCAGTAATATCATCGCACATTTCTTGGGTATAAGTGTATCAGGCCCACAACAGAAACATGGTATTATGCCAGTAGAAATTAAGAAGCACTGAAACTGTCAAAAAACTCAGAATGGCTGCTGAGACAGCTTTCGTTTCAGCAGGCATTCTGAGACGAGAGTGGTCTCAATTCTGAGGCTCAATCAGAAATCTGAAGAGATAAAAGAGAACACATTTCATGAAAAAAAAAAAAAAAAAACACCAAAAACTAGTGAATTAACTAAAAAAAAATAAATGTGCGTGTAATACATTTTTGTCGTAATAATGGGATAATCTCAGTGATTTCTGTGCCACATTTCCTCGGTTGGCTCTACTGTTTTAAATTTCTTGAGCCTAACACAGGCTGACCTCAATTAACGCGATTAATTCGTCCCGCGAGGGCAAACCGGAAACACGTTAATCGAATATAATAATCAATAGGAAAAATTATAATTGGTCCTTGACCTTCAGGAATGTCCATAGAGAATTTTAAAAATAACTTTTTAACTGTATACCAAGTAAAAGATAATGAAAATAATTATGGAATTAAATGTTTATTGCATAAAACAGCGGTTCCAAAACTGTGCGCCGAGGAATATTTTAAATTTTCGAGGGAAACAGCGATACTCGACATCTGTCGGACACTACGCGAACTACTAGCTCGTGGTAGTTCACAGTTTCAACATTTCTTATTAAGTTGTTACTTAATAAACGGAACTGTTGGATATTTCTTTTGGTCTAGATGAAAGTCTGGGAACCTCTGACATAAAATACACAAAGAAGAAACAATTTGTTACGGAAATATTTGAACAGAGTCGTCTGAATAGTGTTGACTTTCTCTTTTCATCAATCAATTTCCTATAGCCGACAAGAATCTTCTCTGGGCCCTGATGAAATAAATATCGCAGAGAACCTCAAACATTTTGTTTGAGGTTCTCTGCGATACGAAATATTTCATCTAGTTCTTTTACCATTATCTCCTTCGCGGTAACATTTTCATCTGGCTCATTTAAAATTTTGAATTTTTAAATGAGATGCAGTGTGTTCCACACCACAACCATCAGTGTGGAAACGAGCTCCAGCATAGGGACCCTTTCCCTATGACCTTTCACTCCTGCCATATCTGGGGTGGTTTTTCTCTCACTTCTGACACCCTGGGTGGTACTCCCCAATTCGCCTGGTGGATTACTGTACTGTACCAGTACAGTACCCCCCACGTTTACTATCAATTCTCACCTCTGGGGCAGGATGAGCATCCTGTCCTGGGGGTACTGTACTGTCCCCCTTTCAATCAGGCGGGCGCCTTTACTACTGCCCCTCTATGCTTCTACCCCTTTCCCCCATTTCCTATCTCCCCGCTATCTGTTCAATTTCACTTTTTTTCTTTTACTGGGCTCTTCCTGTCTGTAGCCTTAGCTACCACAGGGTTCGCCCCGCCAGTGCTTTATACGCCATACTGCCCGACCCGCCTCATCGTGGTGCTGGACGGTAAACTAGACTAGAGGTTCTGTGTGAAAACACAAGCCCCTAGGCTAAGAGAACCGGATGAAGAACACAACCAACATGACCCACACTAACACTCACAAACCTACATAAATCTGGCCTTCACACAGTTTATATTCATCACATTGCTTGACGCGGAGTTGGCGGAAATCGCCGGAAATTGTTAATACAATTAACACTATATACTTAAAACATTAGGAGCCTGATTGTAGAACTCAGTCACGAGTTGTTCGAACGCGCTGAGCTCTTTATCTGATAGAACATTTCATAATCACATAGTGAAAGAACAGAGAAGCGGGAGGGAAAGTTCAAGATCTTACCATTGCAAGCGATACAAAAACGCCTTTGCAGAACTAGCCACATGACGCCTTACAGAGCCAAACAAGGTAACTGATACTATCTCCAGGACACATCAGTGCAAATACTCCTCAAGAAAACAGGAAGCATTCTTTTGTCTACCGTGACAATCTCTTTTCCAATATCACTGATCCTGCTTCGAAAATACGAGTAGGAACTAAGAGTAAGAACAGGTGCAAGTATACTTGCATACACACTAATGCTACGAGCATAGAAAATAAATTTGAAGTACAGATTGCATCAGTTCCCCTCTACATGATGTTATGTCGAGGGCACTTATATTTTGAAATAGCTGCCTTAAATCACTGAAACAGCCATCCCAAAAAGGATTATTTTACGAAGATTTAGTTTTATACCGAAATAAAGTATTATTATACTATATATATATATTACTGATTATTTTCAGACTGTGTAGTTTATAAATTTTATATTAATACAATGATTATTTCAGGAGAAATGTAAATTACAAAGTAAAAGATGAAGAATCAAAGAGAATTCTATGAAGAGGAGACCCCTAACAAAGCTGCTAGGGGGGGGGGGGTGAGAGAGAGAGAGAGAGCGCAATGCGATAAGTCAAAAGTTGTGTTATTCCATCAAGAACAAAGCATTGCCGCATTTTACAAAGAAATTCGAAAAACGGTTGTTGAAAAGAACTGGAGTGGAGAAGAGAAAAAAAAAATTTTTTCCTCATCGTACAATGCAAGCTTTACAATCATTAGATAGAAGCTTTTCAAACATGCGAAAAAAATCTCTCGTTACCACGCAGGAGAGTGAGAGTGGCCACGCTTGGTACAAAAATGTCACAGGGAATCAGGAATTTTTTTATTACAATCCTCTAGCAGTGTCCAACCATTTTTAAAATGCTTCTGATGCTAGGAGTTTTAATCAGAATCCTTTTACGGACAGTAACTACGCTTTTAATTCTCATGCCAGTTTTACTGAAGTTTAATGACGTAGTTTTCCAAGGGCTTCCAAATGATGCGGGCGCCATACCACGATTTACTGTTGAGTCAGGAGCCATCGCAACGTTATTTTAAGGCACTTAAAAATATAAGCGTCAGGGCCCCAAGACATCTAAATCATTGCTTAGGTTCCGTTTCCGTCTCAGCAATAACCATGAATAAGTCCAGTCCCTTTAAACTGCCAAAATATCTTTAACAATTTTTGATCTTCCCAAGATTTAAAAATCAAAAAGGGGTTGGGCAGAAATCAACATATATTTTTACTGATGAAGCTAATATGTGAAGAAATGCAAAAAAAGTCTCAAATAGTAGTTCCAAATAACTGCACAGAATGTGAAGAAAAAAATTATTTTGTGATATAAGAAAGGGGCTGATTGGGGGGGGTAAAAAATTTGCAGGCGTGAATAAAAGCGCGTGAATAAAAGCGCAATTGCATCGGAAATAAAAAGTTATGAATTTTATATTGTAAGTGTATTATTAATTTTACCTTTTTTTGAATATTACATCGTTTTTGTACAATTTTAAATAAATATTTTCTATAGAAAGCATCAATCCCTTTAAAGGAGGGAAACCATAAGGATGATATATGCCTTTTCGAAGAGTTTTTATTTTATATTCATTATTTTTCCTATTAAGAGCTTGTACATTAATAAAATAATAATAATATTTTTGCGCTTCTTTACATTATTTATTTTTTTATTTATTTTTTTTTTTTTCACAGCTAAACGAAGACAGATGATTAATAGTCAAACTTGTTCCTTATTTAGATTTAATAGATGCAATAAGATGAAGCAAACACCCACCCGGGGGTCGTGTAAATTGAGGTAAACGTTATGTGTGCAAGACCTGTTAGCACAGTCACAAGCTTACACAAATACAATGGGGAGAGGTCAGAAGTAGCTGTGATAGAAATATGAAATTTTTTTTTTGTTTGATACCTTGAAATCTCTATAGCAACCAAAAAAACGTTTTGGTTTCGATCTGACAATTCATTTTTTTTTTTTTTTTTTTTTTCTCTTTGCAGCGCAGAACGAAGTGAAGTGTCACAATGGATAAAGTGGAATACAGATCAATGATTCCGTTCCTCTTTCTGTAAGTGAAAATACCCAAAACAATCCACAAATAAATGGTCGCTGTTTATGGAGAAGACTGGCAGGTTATCGTTGTTGCGCATTGGTATAAACAATTCAAATGTGGAAGAATCTTAGTGCATAGTGAAAATATCCCAGAAACTGCTGTAAAAAGAAGAGAGCGTTGCAAAAATTGAGGCATTAATCCTGGAAGATCGCCGTATTAGCATAAGAAACTAGATGCAGAGCTCAAAATTAGTATAGGACCTGTGGAGAACATCATTCATCAACAGTTGCATGTGAGTAAAGTGTCTGCTAGACGGGTTCCCAGATTTCTAACCCCTTACCAGAAGAAGAAGAGGGCACAATGTACATATATGAAATGTCGATGAGCTGGGAAAAGCAATAGGTTTTTTTTTTTTTTTTTTTTTTTTTTCCGCTGCTAGTCAGCATGGATGAAACTTGGATCCATCCCAGAATTAAACAAATGTAAAAACAACGGAAGCATGCAGAATCACCCCTCTCCCCAAAAAAGACAAAGGTGCAACCAAGCGTTGGCATCAGCATGGTGTAATACTAATAGATTACCTCAAAAAAGGTGTGTACTGTGATGCGCAGTATTATTCCGTTCTCCTCCTAAAGCTACGTGCTGCTATAAAAGGAAAAAAAAAAAAAAAAAAAACCGGGGAAAGCTGTGCGCCTGCGCATTCCTCGCATGCTGCAGTTAGGTGTTCACGAATGTGGGTTTGAAATAATAATAAATAAATAAAATTGCCGCATACTACTTATTCCCCCTACCTTGCACCCTCGGATTTCTTTCTCTTTCCTGCCCTGAAGTCCTTTCTTCGTCGAAAACACTTTGCTGATGATGACATGATTTCTGTTGCCACTGGTGGTTTGAAGGACAATCAGAGGACTTCTACAAAACTGACCTGCGGAAGTGTATTGAGAGGTGGCAAAATGTGTCATTTTGTCAGGTGACTATGTTGAAAAAAGTGTAATGCATGGAGTTTGTTTCAACCTTCTATCACAACTACTTCTGGGCTAATACAAATCTTTTTTTTTATCCCCCCGCCTCGTATGCAAGATAACCACACAGATCGCTTCATCGTACGTTAGAATACTCCAGAAATTCCAAACATTTCGTTCCTTTCTTTTCAAAAAATTTTATTGGTTCCCATTAAGATTTTTTTTTTTTTTTTTAAATTATACTGGGCAAATATGTGTGTGATTGCTAAAATTTGTGGTTAACAATAATTTCGAATTAAGAATTATCGAGATTTTGGAGTTAACGAAGAATTTATTTGCATGGAATTGGTATTTTGGTGTCGAAATATCCCTGAATTTTAAACAGGTTTCGAATTAACAAAGATTTATTGTATTTTTATGCACCTTCACTTTTAAAAAAATACTTTCCAAACGAATAAACAAAATCGACTTAAAAATGCTTGACAATGGACTGGATGACCACCCCTGCCTTAAGTAGTTAGAAACTGCATTAATCATTAATACGTCGGGCTTATTTGAACGAATTCATTCAGTATGCTTCACACGTACAAGTACAGATACTATGGCATACAAGTTCATTACAACACTTCACAGATATGCTACTTATTTGGTGTTTTTTTTTTTTTTTTTGTTTTTTTTTTAGGAGCATTAGCAACTAAGGCCATATTGCTCCGGGGGTCATTCCCTGACCTTTCCGCATCCTCCGTATTTGGTGGTGACGGGCTCGAACCCCGGTCTAATCAAGAAACGTGTGCTACGCACTGCTGCTCCTTCCCACCTGGCTACGGGGGCGCCTAGATATGCTACATCCATATAAGTAAAATATATCCATTCCCGGGACTTGGACACACGGCGTTTGTGTAATTTTTTTTGTCAATCAAATTTATAAATGGCGGGGGGGGGGAGAATATCCACTTTAAGCATACAATAATATGGCGAGCAGCAAGCTTAAAAATAAAAATTTTAAAAAAAAATAAAAATTACACAACCAGCAAAAACAAAAATGAAAACAAATTAAATTAAGAACAACGGTCGTCTCTACTTTCAATTATGGTAAAAGAATCCTACCGAAGAGAAAATTAATTCTACAGTACATCAGTCATCCTGTTCCAGACAGGATTTCTTAAGTAGCAGAGAGAGAAAGGTCTAGTTGATGCTTGTTGACGAAGGCAGATGTTCGGGTAACGAAAGAGAATTTCTTGACATCCAGTTTACTAATAGTCATGTATAATGAAAGCGTTACCCTTGTGAGTCACGACGAAGGTGAAAAGCCATTAGGCCGAAAATTTTAGGCAACGAGATATGACCAGATGATCTTGTGTAAATATTATATATGAGAGACTGATCAATGGCGTTGGAGATGTCAAAGGTTAACATACTCGCAAAGCTCTTAGAAATCTAAAATATCGATTTGTAAAACATGAAGTTTCGTAAGGTGACATATATGATGACTCTTTTCGGGAAAACTCATATTAATGGACTTTTTTTCTAAGGGGAGACCAGATAGGGGGTGGGGAATTTTGGATAGAATCAAGGCTTTAAACAACAAAAATGCAAAATGGGATCACGGAACGTGTAAGCATTCCATTTAATAAATCCCGATTCTCTATAAGCTAAGCTAACCAGGTTTTCAATATGCTTATTAAACTTGCATCAATCGGTTAAATCGATGTCAAAATCGCTTATCTGAGGAAATGCCATTGATGCTTTATTGATGACGCACTTAAAAAAAAGAGGGGGGGGGATTTGCTTACATTTCACTGTTTATTATACAAGTAAATATCTTGTATGCTGAAAATCCAACGGTGTCAGTGATTTTTCTGTGGTGTCAATATTTTGGTTTCGATTGATAATTTTATATATTTGAAACAGTTATAGCTACTGTATTAAATATGTACCAACCAAGTGATATCACCTGTGGTATTCCTATATGATCCCCCCAACCTAATTTGCTATGTCTACTTAGCGAAGGTGTAAGTTATCTCCAGACTCGTTTTTCTATATTGCTACATATTATATAGGTCTGAAGTTTTGATTGGTTTGATTTTTAATGGCGCATTGGCAGCTGAGGCAATAATGCGCCTTGTAGGTCCGAAGCAGGACGAGGCATCACATCTTTGGTGGGATCAAGTTTTCCGGTCCATATGAAGCCTATTTAGAAATGCCTGTAGTGATCAGTACAAGTTGCGAACACTTCATTTCTACTGTAGTGGCTGCAGGTCAACATTATAAATAAAATAAATTTTCTGTTTATACTCCGGGACGACCAAACGGTCAGAGGAGTTCACAAGATAGATAGAATACAAGAAACAGCACCGTATTCAGTAGTCACGGGCTTGAACCCCGGTCACTCAAGGCACGTGTACTTATGCACCCGCGCGCCTGACCACTAGGTTTCTTGACAGCCGAAAAGGTATGCCTTTTGCTATACTCGAATATGGAGAGCGCCCACAACCATCATGACAAGCCCTGCTACTTTTGTATGGTATGTTATCAAATATTAAAAAATAAAAAAAAGTCTACGAATCGAAAATCTGTAGTACGTCCCAACCGCTACTGCTCCAGTTCCACAAAACGAAGACCGGTCAACTCCTAATTCCTCTTCCAGAGAACAGCCTTCAGAATTCGATGATGAATCTGGTGCACAACATAACTAGAGTTACACCTGTTCGAGTAAAGCGCAATATTTCTCTAATTGCAAGAATTCGATGATTTAGTGAGAGGGATTTAGGTCCAACCAAATCCAGTGTAGAGGTCTTGACATTTCGTTTAAAAGAGTGAAATCTAATCTTACGAGATGCCAACAATATCTCAGCTGCAAGACTTCCACATAAAAAAAAAAAAAAAAAAAAACATTTTTTAAATGAAAATCCCAAACAGGTATTCGAAAGGATTAGAACCCATAGTACTTAATATTATCAGTTATAACATCGGGCATCTGTTGAAAGCTGAGAAGATCTAGGACACTTGTTGACATTTAGACTTGGATTTCGGTACACTGTAATTTTTGAGCAATAGGAAGGAAGGCTGTTCTAGAGAACATAAGCAGAAGGGATAAATGAGAAAAAGTTGTTTCTATGAGTTTGGAGTGAGGAGTGAATAGCTGCTGAGTGGTTGCAGTGTTCGGATAGATGCCAATTCAAAAGAACAGTGCCCACGGAAGTATATATAGAAAAGTCATGCAGCAGAAAGTGGATGTTTATGAGACAGAGCGTGAAGAGACTTTGTATGAAATGGATCATTAATAAACCTTACTGTGTTCTTTTTTAATAGCGTTTAGAAGCTTAAGAAATATTTTGGGAGTGCCACCCAAGATGTGGGGAAAATATTCCACGGTAGAGGGGATTTCAGAATTGTTCAGGGTAGGTAATTACTTAGAAGAAAAGTAATGCAGAGAGCGAAAATTTAGAAAGCTCAGTTTTCTAATTTTTCAGTAAGTAAATAAACATCATTATTAGTGAATGTACTATTTTGAATGGAGATAACATTTTTGATCGCCTGACGGAGTTTCTTCAAAAAAAGTGGAGATAATAAGGATAAGTGGAGATAAGTTGCTTCGTATGTTCAAGACAAGATATTTGTTTGATTTCATATCATCAAATGTGAGAAGAAAAAAAAAATAAATAAAAATAAAGAGTAAGCCATGCTGAACGGGAAGTCATTTTTAGTGTTCACTTGTATGAATCCTCGCGGTAGCACAATGAATATAATCTCCGTCCTCCCCACACCGGTGGAAAAGGCCTGGATTCGGATCCCGTCAATGATGCTAAGAATTTTTATGCTCTTTTTTTTTTTTTCACAACAGAGAAATCTATCACAAATTACAAGCAATTTACAGACACAATATATTGATTCCCTTTCTCATCAGTATAGCCTTAGTTGCTTTGGCACTTAACAAACACTGCACACTCCGATTATATGAGCAGAATGCAAAGTGACTACGAAATGTTTCACTTTTCTAATTGTTCCAAAATGACTTAACATCATTGTTAGTGGATATACTATTTTGAATGGAGATAAGATTTTTGTTAGCCTGAGGAGTTTCCTCAAAAGAAGTCAAAATATTAAGGTTCTCTGTAATTTTGTAATGTTCAAGACAAGATATATGTTTTTAAGTTTAATTTGCTCATTATATCATACAGAATGCATACTATCCATAATCCATCCAATCATACAGAATACTACGGAGAATAATATCTTCCAGTACTTCAGCGATGAAATCCGTAAATTCCTTAGCGAAGGAGTTGGAAGATTAAACCAGTTGCCCCTATCAATATGTGTAAAAACAATGTTAATTAGCTTCCAGTCTTTCTAAAACTGAAACAATGACGCCTTTCATTAAAATGGGTATAAGTTACTTTCACGTAGTCAAATGATAAAACCTTATGATCAGAGGGTATTGAGAACAATTTTTCAATGACATTTAAAGGCATTGATGGAAAAAACAAGATCTAGTTTAGCACCCTTTCTAGTCAACTTAACTAGTTTTATTTCCCTCAACAGTTCACCGAACATAAGTGCAAGCAGCACTTATTATCGGTGGATAATTTATTATGAATACAACTCTAAGATAGCCATTTGGTGTCGGAACACCAAGGATTCATCTTTTTAGCCTGCAGAGATAATGAAGACAATGTTCCTCCGGTATATTTAACTACGCACACTGAGTAGAAATCCATAAATCCTGGGCAGTCCTGAAAGAAACAATAACCATAACTTTTCCACACTGGTCTACGTCTCCAAGAAGCATGACTTTTTCCTGCAACCTTCAAGGTGCTGCTTGTTAAAACTCATGGCCTTTTCCAGTTCTCTAGTGTTTAATTCCGATGAGCCATGGTTTCACTGCGAAATTCTTACTATTACATGCAGACTGTATGGTAGAATTTTCTCTGTGGCTTTGACCGAACAATGTCTACTGCACTGTGATGGGAAAGCAGTTCCAAAAAGCGTCAATCTACTGAAATTGTATTATCAACCAGCGGTCACCTGTTACCAAACAAATGCTATTGTACGCCTCGTTAGTGCAAAGCTTGTTTTCTAGGTTGTAAGTACATTCCTGGTAAAACCTGGTACTACTGGTGCGAACGTACCGCTAACATGATCGCTGGTACAGTGATACCAGGATCCGATTCACTGGACCGCCTACTGTCATTCATGTTCAAAATCGGTTCGGTTATGTTCTGACCCTAATGATCTTTTTTATCATCGAAAATAACTGTAAACAATTTAAGATGTTAGCCAGCCATCAGACGAGTGACAACAGCAGTACGTTTATTTTCTTGATTGGTTGCTGTAGTTTTTAGGCACATAATTAACTTAAACCATTATTAACACAGTACATAATGTCTTAAATTGATGTGTTATGTGATCGGTTTGCTAAAATAAAAACCCGAGTTTCTAGGAGGAAAAAGCATGCTACCCTAGCTTTGAGACCGGCTAACTCAGCCATATTGTGAAAAAGACCAAAATTTCTTGGTTCACTGACGGGATTTGAACTCGGGTCTTTTCCACCCGGTGTGAGGAGTACGGTGCTACCCACGAGGGCTTTATTTTCTTGAAGGAAGGAAGGACTATTTAATAAATTTTCCCTAAGTCAATATGTTAAACGAGAGATGATGATGAAACATTCTTTATTACAGGAACGCTTTACCAAAAACAGTTTAAATATTTTTAAAATTAAATTAAAATTCCTTTACACTTTACCGGTGTTCGATTTCGATCATGGAGATTTTCTACTCTCACAGAAGGTACACCAAATACCCGGCGCTAGGATTTATTACTGACTTATGCTTAACTTCAGCCAAATACCGGCGCCTCCGTAGCCAGGTGGGAAGGAGCAGCAGTGCATAGTACACGCTTCTTGATTAGACCGGGGTTCGAGCCCGTCACCACCAAATATGGAGGATGCGGAAAGGTCAGGGAATGACCACCGCATATCCCGGAGCAATATGGCCTTAGTTGCTAATGCTCCTAAAAAAAAAAACCAAACAACATCAGCCAAATACCATTATCAGCAGTCCTTTCCAAAGTTTCCTTTTCTTTTTTTCCCTGTATAGCATCAACGGAATAGGTGAATCGGCGAAAGACAGAGAAGAAAAATAGCTGCCAATCTTTATCACTCTCACAATCCCAACTCTCAAAGCTTACTGCTTTCTCATCAGCTGGTAGGTGGTCTCTATTAATACGTATACACCGAACTATGAATAAAGTGTTTTGTTGTTCTAGTAGGGTTTTAGGAGCATCAGCGATTAAGGCCATATTGCTCCGTGTATAATGTCCGTAAACTGCGTGTGTTCTGAGGTCGATTTTCTGTTTTCTGGATGAAAACCTCGAGTGTCAATGTGTTTTGTATATCTGAACAAAAACTCTAAATATTAGGGCCACTCAAGACCGAACTTATAAGCTTCTGTGTATTACTTCCATAAATTGCATGCGTTGCTGGTCGATTTTCCTGTTTTGCTGTAAGAAAAACTCGAGTCTCCGGGGGGAGCTTGCTATCTGTGCCTCAGAGCGACTAACTCAGACACAGAATGAGAGAGGAGAAAAAAAAGTCCATAAAAGTTCCACGCGTCATTGACAGGATTCGAACCGGGGCCTTTTTCCAACCGGTATGGGGAGGACGGTGATTAAAACCGCCCTGTATAAGTGATCAGCGAAGCGACATAGAGAAGTAAAACTTCTATTTAAAACGATAACAACCATTATGTTTATCTTTAAACCTTAGGATTGAGCACGTCGCAGTACAATACTATAGGATTGCAGACGTATTTCAACGCAGTGGGTCAAATAAAATCAAAGCTCTTACGCTTAAGAATTAGCAGAAATATTTTAAACTCATGATCAGTCTCTACATTATCGACGCAGGTAAAGCCTACGTAAGAGTTTTGAACTAATTTTACTTACTGTGTTGAAATACCTCTGCAATCCTACATTATTGTACTGCGACATGCTCAATCTTAGGAGTTGAAGGTAAACATAATGGTTGTAGTGGTTTTAAACGGAAATTTTACTTCTATACACAGCTTGGCTGCTCACTCATACAAAAAGCATTATTCACAGTTCGGCATACGTTTATAGAGACCACCTGTCAGCTGATGAGAAGACAAACTTTGAGACAGTTGTCCAAGATATCTCAGATTTTTAAATGTACAGCGGATTCTGCAATTCTGGCAATGTTAAACAATGTAAAAAGATATCAGAAATTTAGGCAGACCGTAATAAATACCGATAACGGTATTTGTCTCTAAACTGAATGTGTACCGGTATCGCCGAATATTCGGCGCTCGGTCTTAGAGCAGGAAGTCTCTCAGGGATCGTAGGTAAAGCAAACGAATTTTGATTTGATTTTTTCCACTGCTGACTGTCACTTTAAAATATCCCCCCCCTATAATACTGTTCTACAGATTATATCAAGAAACACTAAGGCTGATTATACATGCCATCTAAAGTTTCATAATTCTAACTGAGGATTAAACAGTTTATAACAGTTTCACATCTCATTTGTTGGAAGATAAGCAATCTGTAAAAATTAAGTATTGGATGATGAAAAAAAAAAAAAAAAAAAGTGAAATAAAAAAAATATATATTTTTTAAAATCATAGATTACCACATAAAATTGTTACAACAAAACTATTAATGATAAAGTTTAATTAACTGAGGTATTGTCATTCAGCAGTAGTGAAGATTCACCACCAGAAATTTCAACCTGCCCTCTAGCAGCTGGAGATCAATCAGAAGCAAGTGATGAGTAGGAGAAGAGAAAAGTTCGACGTCCTAAGAGAAACCAATAAGCGAAGGTGCCGATTGGTAGGAGTATTACGAAGTGCAATCTGTCAAATAACTTATGAGTGATGACTGGAGCATATTGACTGTGACAGGCCCGCGTCAGTCCTAGTTCTGATATTAATAAGATACTCAACGCAGACACAACAAAGTGCGTGTGTCAGAGAGGGTGAGAGAATTCCAGAATTGTAAATGGAAAGTCTAATTTCGCTCAAATTAGAATAGCAGTTATACATTAAAAAAAAAAAAGCACGGATATTTCTTGCTCCAAATGACATTAAAAAGTTTAAATTATCACTTTCATGTAAGAAGGACTTTGCCCAAAATTTCGGAAAATAAAGACAAAACGACTATCTGCTTGTAATCTAAATTACAAGAGAGTTTCATGATGTATCACTTTCCAACCGACTCTTCCACTGATGGGACTGGAAGTTAAAAAATGAGTTTTCAATCTTTCAAAACCTCAATGAATTCCATTATGGGGGGGGGGAAGAATATTACATTCGTTCGTGAGATGCATACTTGCATCTTATAAGAATAAGAGGTGCGGTTATTCAATACTTCCATAATCGGACTATTATGGAATTACGACATTGAGTTAATACACATTCTGCCACTGGACGAGTTTAAAACGCCTATTAGAGTATTAGAGGCCCTGTCAAAGGATGATTACGGCTGATCTGAATGAAGTTTTCTCTAAACTAGTGTTATCCCTTTAAGAAGCCTGTGGCACCTTAAAGTACTGTAGTAGGTTGACTGAGGATCGATGATTTAAGTATTTGCATAAAGCATATCAACAGATTTCTTGACGTGCTACGCAACGAATAGTGCCACGAATAATGCCAGTTAGGAACATATAATAATCAGGAACTTAAGATTGGTGAAGCGCATAGCGCCTCTTCACCAATCTAGTCTCCCTTCTTTGCACCTTCGTCAGAAGTTCTATATCATTCTTTAAATGAACACTCCACACCTGAATAAGATATTCCAAGGTATTCCCCCACCATCGTCTTATGACGTTACGAAAAGCATACAACTTATAATCACGTGATAGCGGCGAGTGCAATATACAAGGGTCGTCGCTAAGTAGTGCCACTTAGACAACAATTTTTTTTTTGTGATTGAGTTAGCATTATGAAGTTTCATATAGAGCTAGTATAGATATTAAGACATGCTAAAATAAAAGTTTCTGTCTATTACAGATCTGACATTATGGGCAGTCACACTGATGTAACTTTCTGCCAACAGTGAGTGAGAGAGTTCCTTTTCAATCAAGGAAAAACTCAGCTTTCCGGATTCATTAAAAAATCGAGGTAAATATATCAATAAGACACTATTGATATAACAGTGTTCGTAGATGGGTTGTAAGGTCACTGACATTGTCTCCAGTCAGATAGCGAAACACCAAATACCTGCGTGTACCGAAGAAAATACTAAGATTTTGGATAAAAATATTCAAAAAGACAGGACAATAACCAAATATGTAATGAAGCAAGCACCAGAGTGTTTGTAAAGACGTGTACATCAGGCTTTCGAAATAACGGCACCTTCCGGGATTCAGGGTGCCGTTATTTCGATTTTGCCGTTATCTAGAAAGTTTTATTTTTAATGTATTTAATGCAGAAATAATGAGGCAAAATAAGAAATAGAGATTAAGAATGCATCAATACACTTCTGCTTACGCCCCGTTCTATTTTTTTTATTATATCAAGTTTAGTCAGCACGTAGCACAGCGGTGTTGCCATCGTCCGCCCCACACCGGGTGGAAAAAGCCGGGATTCGAATCCCGTCGATGATGCGAGGAATTTTATAGGCTTTTTTCACACAGTGGCTGAGTTAGTGGCTGTCAGGCGTAGATAGAAAGGTTCCCTCCCCCATAAACTAGGGTTTTTCGTCCAGCAAAACAGGCAAATCGAGCAGAGAAAACGCGAAATTTACAGACACAATACACAATGGTATATGCATTAACACTCCGGATGACCCTAATGTAATAGTTTGGATTAGTAGTAGTAGTAGTGGCATGTGATGCAAGAAAGCATTTGTATAAGCTTATGCAGCATCAGCCAAAAAAAAAAAAAAAAAATCACACCATTCCCTCCAAATGCCTGTCCAGTTCCTCCTTAAATTTATTCAACCTATCAACTTCCAAAACAACAGATGGAAGTTTGTTCCAGCAATTAACCACACGCTGGCTAAAGGCAAATTTCCGCACATCTATTCTACATCTGTCTTTTCTTAATTTGAATTTATGCCCCCTTAGGTTCGTAATATGAACAAGTGGAAGGATCAAATCAGAATTCAGCGTGCCATTAGGAACCATAGTGAGGGATTTTTAATTTAAAATAAATGTAAAACAGCGGTATAATCCGTGATGTCAGTACAGAATTCACTTTGCAAATGGCAAACGTAAACAAATACAGTAATCACGTGACTTGCCATTTTCTTTTCTTTTTTTCGGCACTGCAATATATCTGCGCTGTATGTATGCAACCGATCTCAATGTGCCGTTATTTCGACAGTCTACTGTATTAACCATTTTGAACGCATTACGTTATAAGTACTGTACACCCTAAAAGTGGACATCCAAGCTGTTAACAAGAGAAATTAAATTCTCCGGGTAGGAAATCTGCTAAGACCTGTTGTAAGAATGCAATGTACAATGTCTTACAAAGAGCTTTTTTAAAGGTCTGATAATTGGTGATGAGACCTGAATCTTCCATTTCGACCCTTATTCTAAACGTCAGTCTATGGAACGGACATATCTGTTATTTTCAGTGAAGGAAAAAACCTCGAAATGCCAAATCATCATAAAAAATTATGTTTGTTTGGTTTTTAGAAGCATTAGCAACTAAGGCCATATTGCTCTGATATGCGGTGGTCATTCCCTTGACCATTCCGCATCCTTTGTATTTGGTGGTGACGGGCTCGAACCCCGGTCTAATCAAGAAGCGTGTGCTACGCACTGCTGCTCCTTCCCATCTGGCTACGGAGGCGCCACAAAAAATTATGGCCACCTGTTTTGGGATAGAGAATGCCCAATTCTGGTTGATTTCTTAGAAAGGTCAGACTATAACTGATGATACCGCCAAACACTTGATAAGGTTACTAGGTCTACAAAACAAACAAACAAACAAACAAAAAAGGCTCTAACAGGACACAAAATTACATCAGACCTCAAAAATGACACGATACACAGTAATGAAGAATTGCAGCCCTGTGACGGTGACTTTGCCTCATCCTGTGCACAATCCGACTAGTCTTGTTCTTTGATTCCCCTCCCTTCGTTTACGAAGAGATATCTTCGTGGGAAGCACATTTTGAGGAATGGTGAGCGGAAAAAGGACAATCATAGGGTTTCTTTTACAACAGCTAAGAACTATAGTGAAAACGATAAAAAAAAAACAAAAAAAAAAAAACGGTAGATACGAAATAGTATAATGTATATATATTTCCCAAACGATATAAATTTCAACTTTAGAAATTTCTAATTTCTTAAAAAAAAAATAAATAAATAAAAAATTAAAATTAATGGCCAAAGCTGCATTACTTATGAGACAGTCCTTGTCTGAGTCTAATTCCGTTTCAACGTTCTTAGCTCTCGTCGCCAACTTTTCTTAATCAGCAAGCCTTTTTTTTTTTTTTTTTAAGGAGCATTAGCAACTAAGGCCATATTGCTCCAGGGATATGCGGTGGTCATTCCCTGACCTTTCCACATCCTCCGTATTTGGTAGTGAGCAAGCCTTACCCCGTTGGTGGTTTTATTAAATATCTGTTTATAGTTATTCGTGCTTTTTACGTTCTCTCAGTTGTCTTTCAGCTGACTTGTCATCCATTATGCAATCTTTCTTTTCCGGTACTTTACAACTGGAACAAATGTATTTGTTATTTCCAGGATACATCCTTTAAATACCCCAGTTCGTTAGTATTTCTCTATGGACCTTAAATAGCTCCATAGAGAAATACCCGAGTCCGCCGTAGTTCCCCTTGGATACCACCCATTTATGAAATTATGATTGCTCCCCGTTATCGGTTCATGAAACTGTCATATTTTTGATACAGCTTCGATTCTTGGTGAAAAGTAGCTCAAATATATTTGACCCCTCTTTCAATAAAGATAGTTGCCAAAGTTCAACCCGCTGCTGCCCATGCTTTTCCCTCTGATTCTTGGATCACTGATTTGGTAACTGTCCTCAGCCACAGCAAACACATTCCATTCAATACCTCCCACTTTTTTAAGCACAGTATCTCTGAGATTGAAGGAAAAATTCTAAGTTTTCGATGCAGAGGAAGCAATATTTGTGATATGCTTAGTTAAATGTTACAACTGAAACATCAAAGAGAGAAATAAATTAATTAAATAGCATACAGGTGGATCACTGGCGTTGTTGTTGCTGTAGGGTTTTTAAAAGCATCAGCAACTCAGCCCATATACTACTAGCTCGAGGTAGTTCACAGTTTCAGCATTTCTTATTAAGTTGTTTGGATCTAACTACTAAACGAAACTGTTAGGTATTTCTTTTGGTCTGGGTGCGCCTTGAAAAAATTACTAAGACATTAAAGGCGCCGTGAACCGAGAAACTTTGGGAACCTCGGACATAAAATACACAATGAAGAAATTACTGTTGCGGAAATATTTGAACAGTGTTGACTTTCTCTTTTCATCAATCAATTTCCGATAGCCGACAACAATCTTCTCTGGGCCCTGGCGAAATAAATATCGCAGAGAACATCAAACCTTTTGTTTGAGGTTCTATGCGATACGAAAGATTTCATCTAATTCTTTTACCGTTATCTCCTTCGCGGTAACATTTTCATCTGGCTCATTTAAAAATTTGAATTTTTAAATGCAAGTCTGCATTGACTTTATTAGCAGGAGACAAACACGTCTTCTTCCGATGGTTGATGGAACACACCGAGGCGGGCAGCAGGCAAACGTTGGTTTATTGACCGTACGACTCGCGGTAAGCTTAACGCGCGATTCAAATCTTTTTCAACTATCGCATAAAAAAAAAAAAGATCGCGTTAACTGGAAATTTTCATCGTGTAAAGTGAAAACTGGTATCATTTTTCAAATAACGTTAACTGAATATCGCGTTAATCGAACTCGCGTTATGCGAGGCCTAATTTTGAACGCATTACGTTATAAGTACTGTACACCCTAAAAGTGGACATCCAAGCTGTTAACAAGAGAAATTAAATTCTCCAGGTAGGAAATCTGCTAAGACCTGTTGATGTTCTGTAGTCGATTTTGTGTTGATCCGGTTTTTTCCACTCGTAAAACCCATTTTCCGGTAGGGAAAAACCCACTGTCCTCGCCTGAGAAAGACTAACAGCCATGTTGTGAAAAAGACTCATAAAAATTCTTTGCATTATTGACAAGATTTGAACTCAGATCTTTTCCAACAGGTGTGGGATGAACCGCGATTCTACCAACTTTGCTATCCACGAGGGCGACGAGTGGAATATTAGGAAAATGAATATATAGTAATCCCATTACTAGAACTGTGCTCTGTTGGTTGTCATTGAATATTCCGTACTGTCCCCTCATATGTAGCACAGTTGGTAGAATCGCCGTCCTCTCCACACCGGGTGGAAAAGATCCGAATTTGAATCCAGTCAATGACGCGAGGAATTTTTAGGAATTTCAGAGCGTGGCATGGTGTTTTCTCCCGGAAACGCGAGTTCTTCGTTCAGCAAACTGACCAAAGAACACATGCCATCTCCGTATATAAATACGGAGCAATAAGTTGCTAATGAGCCTTAAAAAAACCTACAACATGTCGTACTGGGGAAATGATTATTAAGTATGCTGACATTCGTTAATAATCGGATTAATTAGTTGGTTGGTTTGAAAACAGCAAAATAAGCAATGCCATCTGGTGTTAGTAATACCACCCCCCCGTCAGTGCAGCAAAAGCCTCTGGCTTCCTTGCACTGTACGGCTATTACTATTTCAAGTCGGTTTTCATTTCATGCTTAAGAGAAAGGAACTCTTAGTTTATTGGGGAGGGAGGATTCTATACCTCCGCCTGGGGGATTGCAACTGCAGTCTCAAATTAATAAAAGCGAGCATCCCTCTGCTTGATTCCTCTATTTCTTGGAGAAATGCCGCATATAAACGAATTTTAAAAAGGCAGTGGAAACGTTCAAGAGGGCCAGTTACAAGTAAGATGTGCAGGTTGTTCGAGTGAACCGAAATAATACATACATAATAACGGTGAAGGATTTGACAGAGATTCTGGAGCACGGGAAGAATTTCTACAATATCGAAACGGCCTCAATTTCAATGTCATTATCTTCGTACATCAGTAATCTCTAAACATTACCTCGGCAAGAACACTTCTGCGAAGACACAAACTCCTGGTTCCACTGTGTCTCAACGGTTACGCACGCATATGCCTTTATGCACTAGAATATGTTCGGAGCAATATGGCCTTAGTTGCTAATGCTCCTAAAAACCAAATAACAAACAAACAAACTAGAATATGTAGTTTGACCTTGACAAACAGGGAACATTTCTAAAGCAGAAATCATATTCCAGACCCAGCAACAATGGGCATAAGTTTATCGACAAGGTTGATTTAGCATTCCATGTACCTGACTCTAAGAGAATTTAATACGTGGAACTATGCTGAAAACAATGCTGAGAGAGATACTTTCAGGATGGTCTCACAGGTAGCCAACAGTATCCGAGAATGGCACCATGTCTGAACGAGGAATCCTAAATAGTTTTGGGTGGGGTGGGATCCTCGTCCCAATAGATAAGAGCATTTCTCTAGTGTCACTAGAGAAATTTCTGGTTTTTTATGAACAGAAGAATAACAAAAGAAATCGCTTACACTATATGTTGACCTGAAACCTAACCAAGCACACGAATTACTTTCCCTCACAATTCCCTCACGAAATTCGCATATTAATGACATGCTGTTTGCCTACATCTCAGTAAACCCACATTAATTTTTCTAACCCGTTTACCTTGCATTTAAAAATTGATGTTTCGTTTATTTTATTATTATTTTTGCATGTTTCATACCTTAATTTACTTACCAGTAATTTTTCTTTCGTCCATGTTTCGTGTAATTTTCATAGTATCCGATTTTCAGTGTTATTTTAATTTTGAAAACCACTATATATTTAGATATCAAAAAGAACATCGTTTCACTTACAAGGAGAAAAATTTTCTTTTCGGCTCTCATATTATTCTTGTTCGTCCTTAACCTCCAATGGACTATAAATAAAAGTTCATTGTAATAACTGTAGCATATTAGATTAATGACTGAAATAACGACAACATCCAACAGTTAAAAGATGTAATTTTTTTTAGACTGTTAAGCATATCTCATAATGAATTTCTACAAATAAAATATTCTGTAAATAAAAATCACGCACGCATATATACGTGTGTGTGTGTGTGTGTGTGGAGAAAGTCGTTCCGTCAGCCTTACAGTCAGTCACAAGTGAACATTTCGATATATTTATGCGCATGTCTGTCGCCTTGCTCTGGTTCTTATTGTCTTACTTGAATACGGAGGAAGACGCGATGTTTATTTTGCTCTACACAATTCTACAACAGCACAGGTCAGAATTCTCCTGTCTCCTCTTGGAGCACTGTAAATGCATTTTACAGACTAAAGTTGATTTATTTCTCTACCCACTTCTACGCACTACTGCGCACCTGCTACTAGAATTAGTAAGCATCTAAAGGCTGCTAGGAGACATGACTAAAACATTGTCTACTTTTCAGAGAGAGTGAGAGAGGTGGTGGGGGGCTACACGTTGCTTTTTTTTTTTTCCCCTTCTAAACTGTCGAACAACACTATGAAGAGGAAAACTAAATAGCTACACGATTGTGAAGAAACATGCTATCGACATTATGCGACAACTTGAAGACAGCAGATAAAGATGACAAGTTGCATCCAAGCATCACTGCCGTTTCTGACGGAATCGAAATGATTATTAATATCGAGTGAATAAACTTAATTAAAGGAAAGCTAGTTGTGAGGCACAGAAAATTCCAGAAAACAGGCATTCTCTGAGCAAAATTATTATGAGAGAAAAGATGAGCAGGCCATGCCAGCAGGGTGACTTTAATTTTTGAGCATCTCCCTCTTTACATATCTTCCAACCTATTTCAGTGAACAGGTTAAAAAGCTTCTTCCCCCCCCCCCACCCCTTTTCGCAGTACTCTATGGCGATAATTAGTGCTGTGTCAATAAGAAAATTTCACAAGCGTGATCTAAATATAGATATTAAAGCCGAGCTAACGATTCAGACTACAATTGGGCTGAGCGGTGGAAGGGGAGGAGATGGTATGGAGAAACTTACACGACTTGGGACAAATTCAAACTTCTTATAATACCATTAAAACAAGCAATGTGCTGACAGCAATGGAAAAGCCAGAAGAGAAATGGAGAATACATCTTGAAATATATACCAGGGACAGTCAACAAGTATTTACCCTCACCTAGAAATATATAAGTTAGGGATTTGATATTATGTGTATATAGACTGATAAGTCTCATAAGTTAATGTATATTTATTTGTTTTTCTAGATCCATCGGTTACCTAACTACGTTCAAGAGACTGTGAAAAACTTGGGAGGTAGGGAGGGAGAGAGAGTTCAGATGCGAGTGTTGTTGTAGTATTTTTGGAGCATTAGCGACTTAGGCCATATTGCTTCATATATACTGTCTGTAAATTGTGTGTTCTGTGGTCGATTTTCTCTTTTTCTGGACGAAAAAAGTTTCCGGGAGTAAAAACCATGCTTCCTTCGCCGGAGACCGACTAGCCCAGCCACGTTGTGAAAAAATCCCATAAAAATTCCTCACGTCATCGACGAGACTCGAACTGAAGTCTTTTCCATCCTGTGTAGGGAGGACCGCGATTCTATCAACTGTGCTACCCACGAGGGCTAGGTGTGGGCGAAGCATGTGCACAATGCCCCAAGAAAAGGAACGCCCATCTCAACCACATATGGCATTGTGGCTAAAGTGGAATAGCTAGTCCATGAAGACAAACATGTGACTATAAATTTTATAGTCAAATGAATTGAAAATTAGCCACGGATCTGTCTGCACCATAATCTATGTATGTCTAAGGTGATAGGACGATGGGTTCCGACTATTGAAACCTCCTCAACAGCTCCACAGGAAGGAGTGTTCAGCGCAATTATTGGATCTTTCTAAAGAAAATGTTAATGATTGTTTCGACTGAATTATGACGATGGGTAAGTCACTATGACCCAGAAACAAACAATGGGTATATTTACCTTCGCCAACACCGAAGTGAAAGGATGCAAGAAAGCAAACTATTACAGTATCAGCAAAAAAAAAAAAAAAAAAAAACCCTTTCCCATTTCACCCACAAATTCATTCCAAATGTTTGTCTGGTTCTGCCTTGAATTTATTTAAGCTATCAACTTCCACAACTGGCGGAAGTTTCCTCCAACAATCAACTACCTGCTGGCTAAAATCAAACTTCCGCACATCTATTCTACAACTCTCTTTCCTCAGTTTGAATCTATGCCCCCTCAGGTCTGTAATCTAAGCAAGAGGAAGAATCCCATCAGTATTAAGCCTACTCGATCCATTCAAGGCCTTATACACCTCAATCAGATCGACTCGCAGGCGTCTAGTCTCCAGAAACTACAATTTGCAAAACTTAAGCCTTTCTTCATAAGAGCGCCCCTTTGTTCCCTTCACCAATCTTGTTACCCTTCTCTGTATTCGTTCTAGCAACTCTACATCCTTCCTGAAATGAGGCTTCCAGACCTGTGGCTTGACCATTGCCTTATAGAAGGGGATAATCACCTCCTTATCTCTGCTCGCAAAAATCCTGTATACCATTGACAAGACCCCCATGACCTACTCTGGCAGCCTGTCTGCACTACTAAGAAAACTTCATATCTGACTGCACAATTACCCCAAGGTCTCTTTCATTTTCCACTACCCTGACTATGTAACACCACATAGTGGTACATTTCTCCGTGGTTACTGCTACCCATATGCAGTACTTTGCATTTGTCAGTGTTAAACTTTAGTTGCAGCCCATCTACCCAACTTTTCCAGATCCTGTTGTAGCAGCCTACTGTCATTACTGTTATTAACAACCCTTCCAACCTTTGTATCATCTGCAAACTTTGACATTAAGCTTGATATACCTTCATCAATATCATTGATAAATAAACAAAACAACAATGGGCCCAACACCAAACCCTGAGGGACATCACTAATAACATTAGTCCACGTAGAGCAGTACCCATTGACCATCACTCATTGTCTTCTCACACTCAACCATCCTTTTATCCATTGTAGCAACTTGCCCTTAATACCATGCTGCTCCAATGTGTACAGTAGTCTTCCATGTGCAACGGTATCAAAAGCTTTCCTGAAATCCAAGCATATGATATCAAAATTATTTTTTGCATCCAGTTCCTTTGTGACCACATCATAGTATCCAATTAAAAAGACTTCCCCTTGACAAGCCCATACTGTGTCTGAATTATTGCTGTAGTCTTGTCTAAATGATCCTGCAATGTTTCTTTAACCAGCGACTCCATTATTTTCCCTGGAACAGAAGTCAAACTAACCAGTCTGTAATTACTTGTGTCACCCTTTGATCCCCCTTTGTGAATTGGAGATACACAATTGCACATCTGCAGTCCGTGAGGACTTCCCCCGAGTCCAAGGATGCTCTCATAATTATGGCTAAGGGTTTGCTTACTTCCTTTGCTGCCTCCTTTAATATAACTGGATAGATCCCATTCACCCTAGGTGCCTTTCTTATGTTTAACTTCAACAGTTTCTCCTCCACTTTGCTCTCAGTTATTACAAAATCATTTAACTCACTGTTAAGAGTTTCATAAACATCTGGCCCTCTCCTCCTTGAATAACGCATTCCTTTTGTGTGAATGCAGATGCAAAATATTCATTTAGTTCGGCAGCTATCTGAGAATGATCATCTTAGTCAAACCACTGATATCAAGGGACAAATCTGATTTATCCCCTTCCTTTTAGAGTTTATATAAGTAAAGAAGTTTTTGCTGTTTTCCTCTGCATTCTTTGCCAAAGATTTTTCATAATCTGCCTTTGCTTGCCTAACCTCCTTTGCGACTTGATTACAGACCAGCTTGTATCTATTCACAGGTGCATCCCATGTATATATCTGTAAATTGGGTGTGCTCTATGGGCGATCTGCTGTTTGCTGGACGAAAAACCACGCTACCCTCGCCTGAGAGACCGTCTAACTCAGCTACGTTGTTAAAAAAATCTATAAAAATTCCACGCGCCATTGATGAGATTCGAACTTAGATGTTGTCCGCCCGGTATGAGGAGGACGGCGATTATACTAACTGTGCTACAACGAGAGCTGGTATCAGAAGATCACACCCCTGTGACCAAAAGCTGCCCACAAGGTTCCGTATTGGATCCATATTTTTGGATCACAGTACTTGATGAATTTCTGTGATTAAGAGCCTAGATCTTAGTCCAACGGACAAAGCTGCCTTTGCGGAAGCCCCATCTTCCAAAGGAAACACCAGGGTGGTAATTGATGGTCGTTCCAACTCTGCAATGGAACAACTGCAAAAATACGCCACAAGTTTAGAATATCTACAGAAAAAAGCTAATCCCATTCTTTTCAAAGGTACCTTAGGTTCCTGAATACCCCCCCCCCCCGACACTTCTATTAAAAATATTCGGTAATTCAATAAAAATGGTTCAAGAACTAAAATATCTAGGATTAGTATTTCACACACCAGGCTGTCATTTATCCCAACTATCTATCATCTAAGGGGGTACGAAATATACTAGTTTGATTGCCCGGATCAGCAGGTATGATTGGGTATTAAGAAGAACTTTAATGCTGATCTATAAAACAATATTGCAACCACTAATTACCTATGAATATGGTTCCACAGGACCATATTCATAGTGAATAAAAATATATGAATAAAAACAAGAGAAAAATAAACTCTATACAAAGAATAGCATTATTAACTCTAAACAGAATTTATTGCACATTTAGTACACCTGCTCTCCAAGTAATAGCATGCACATTACTGCTGGACCTAGAGATTGTGCGCAGAAGCCTAAATTATTCAAGTATTCTTGTTGTTGCAGACCCCAGGGTTCCCCTCCATCTTGCTGAGGCTTACGCCATATCCGGTCATGTGTATGTGATGTTTTGTGTGTAAGTATTGTGCAGTGTTCTGTTGTTGTGTTGTGCGACTAGTGCCTGGCATCTTAGCAGGTGGGAAGCAGCAACACCGGGTCACCGCGTCCCACTCCCTATCCCTGCCGTGTGGAGGAGCCTAAATTATTGCCAAAAAGGACAAATACCAACTAACTTTATGGGAATCTCCCTAAATTTGACTAATGATCCATAAAAATAAATTTAAAAAAACGCCACAAAAGTGGTAAACAGAACGAGATCAAACCACAAAGTGACTAAAAAAAAAAGAAGAAAAAGATAGAGGAATTTATTGTACGCTCTATCTGTACGCTCTGTGTTTAAGCTACAATAAATTCCTCAATGAATCCAGTGCGCGTAGGCCTGTTTCGTTAAGAAAAAAAGATAGCTTTATTCTGCCCTAAGCTCCCTTCATGTACTCTTCCAGCCTATACGCCACTTTCTTTTAACAGGGCATGGCTCCTTCAAGGCTCCTCCATTTATCTTTAGGTTTCAAAAGATCCACTATGCTCTTGCGGTAACAATGAAGATTAGGCACATACTATATGACTGCCCAAACTATGACAATGAAAGAGATCAATTAATTGGCAAAATTGGCCCATTGACAAAAAACCATGAACATATTTTCATAACAGAACAAAACTATTACAGTCTGTCTGAATATACCCAAACAGTATTTACAATAAGAAATTCTGACCAACGACTAGTCCTCCCTCAAATTAAAACTGTAAATTAAGCAGGTAACCGAACAGCACCTTCTCAGGCTCCAGGAGCCCAACCCTGATCTGGGTCACAATACACTGATGACCCTTTCCCCACTGTGTCTAAAGGGCCTGGCCTCGGAGTGGAAGGCTCAGGACACTTTGCCGGAGCACCTCACAGACAAGCCACACAAACACAACTTGATTAACTGCTACATTGTGGCATGACGTGACGTGGGACTGCTGAAGCTGGCACATGCCAGTGTAAGTTAAAAATATACCGGATTGACTGTTGACATTGTGTCTTGGCACGATGTGGGATTGTTGTTGCCGCAGGGACAATATGGGATTGCCATTTGGCAAATGCTCACGATTATGACAAAGGGCATTTAAAACCATTGGTCCACCACCGAATCGCTACCAAGCACCGCCCAACGATCATGACAGCTGACGCCATGCTTGGCCTTCTTACCGCATGGGGTGGGCTTGCTTACACTGGCTCCCTGAGGACTGATGTGGGAATTCGACCTGTCTCAGGCCCATTGCAAGCCCAGCTACCGCTAGGTTGACAACCCTATGCAGTATGTGGAAAAAAAACTTCACGTTTCCTGTTGCACCATGTGGACGGTCGATTATCTGGGGAAGTGATGGCGACTGGATGCACCGTGGGACGAAAACAAGCTGGTGGCGGCGTTGGCATAATTTGCGCGATGTTCTGCTAGGATACCCTGGGTCCAGGCACGGACAGTCACCATCAAGACAATCCACAAAGGGATTGCATCTCAGGAAGAAACAGCATAAACTGAAGTAATCACATACTGGACCAAACACCTGAAACCACACACCTGACTAATGGACCTGTCCTGGTGCTAAGCTTTCACCTGACAACTACGGACAGGATCCTACACCTGGACTCGACAAACTCGGATCAAACAACTAATGACCATGACTCCAGACATGAGTAACCACAGACTGGACTGGACTAAATACCCACAACTACGGACCTGACTAAGGCACCTGTCCTGCTGCCAAGTGACAACCACAGACAGGAACCTACACCCGGACTGGACAACTAGTACCCAACCAAGGACCTGACTGAAGCAGACATGCAGCTGCCAGGCCATACGGCAACCTGTGCCGGCTCCCTTACCGGGCACACTTTCCTCCCTCCCCTGGCAGAGGGGGAGGCGACAGCCTTCTTGTTGCCTCCCCCCCTGCCATCCCACATCTTTCTCTCTGGTGGGGCATGGGCATGCCCCACTGGCACATGCTGGGGTCGTCTACTCTATTGACCCCAGTCTTTCCTAGCTATCCCCCCCAGCCTTCAGTCTCCTCCCCTCTCTTGGCGCCTCTGTAGCCAGGTGGGAAGGAGCAGCAGTGCGTAGCACACGCTTCTTGATTAGACCGGGGTTCGAGCCCGTCACCACCAAATACGGAGGATGCGGAAAGGTCATTCAGGGAATGACCACCGCATATCCCGGAGCAATATGGCCTTAGTTGCTAATGCTCCTAAAAACCAAATAACAACAACAACAACAACCTCCCCTCTCTATCTGTATGCCAGCGCAAGACCCACACCAAAATTCTAGCTTCTTACCCTGTCCCTGTCAGCTCTTTCAAATGAACCTCTCTCAGCTAACCTCTGGTGCAGTCTTGCAAAGAAATTATGACTGGGAATATGCCTCGTCGGATATCGTTCCGCGTACAAACGCTGTGCGGCTGGCCCACTACAATTTGCAGCCCCGTACGCCAAATGCATATCGGCTAACTCTGCGTTCGTGTAATCATCCATCCTACTAACTTGGCGTTGTTGTTCAAGAAATTCGAAATTCGCCTGGAGTATTCCAGAATGTTCGGATGTCCATGCGTCGGAGATGTGAGGCGTGCATTGTAGCCCGTGGAAGAAACTTCGAACACTTACTTTAGTCCATGTACCTTTTGCTTCTTTTCATGTATTATTAAAATGATTTCTCACTTACGGTCTCTTTTCTTTTTATGGTGCTTCTGTGTACAACACCGCTTCAGGAAAGCATTTCCGACCCCACATTGCTATATGATTTCGAGTTGTCAGGATGTACCCTACCCCTCTTAGAAGTTCTGAAACGTTTAACTGAAACACCCTGTATATATATATATATATATATATATATATATATATATATATATATATATATATATATATATATATATTTTTTTTTTTTTTTTTAGGTCCTAGCCACTGAAAGCTCGAGAAATTAGGTGGCAGTACCTGCCAGAGTGAAATTAAAATTACTGGGTTCCAGGTCTGCCTCCACGGGGTAACGTTGGGCCTCAGCCGGGGTACAGCGGCTAAACGACCAGATGAACACGATACTGCACATATACAATATCCATACACTTTTAAATCTCTGGCATTTCCAGCGAACTGGTACACCCACAATGAAAACTACGCGGAGATGGGGGAAACTCCTGGTGCCGTCTGTTACTAAATACACCTTACACCTTAAATAAACATCATTGCTTATTTAAGGTACACCCTTTCATGGCAATGGTCTTCCCCTCTGGAGGTGCCGTCTTTCAGCAGGATAATGCGCCATGCCACACCGCCCGGATTGTTCGAGATTGGTTCGCGGAACATGAGGAAGACTTCCAGGTATTGCCTTGGCCTCCAAATTCCCCAGACATCAATCCCATCGAGCATCTGTGGTTTGCATTGGAACAGCAACTCCGATCTGCGGCGTCTCAGCACGGACCTTACAGGAGTTAAAGGATCTGCTGGTTACGTGTTGGTACCAGATACAAGACACATTTAGAAATCTTGTAGCGTCCATTCCTCGCCGCGTACGAGCTGTTTTGGCTGCACGGAGGACCAACATCATATTAGGTAGGTGGTCATAATGTTTTGGCTCATCAGTGTATATACGGCACAGAAGTTGGGGGAGACCTCATGCCCTTATCATGTAACACTAAACTCTGCGTGGCCAACTGCACGACTACTGGGGTGCAGATTGCATTCGGGACAAGCCTATTATTTGAAAATTTAAGAACTCGGCTTGGCTGAGTTGAATTATCTCAAATCAGTGGACGTGAGCTGTTCGGCTTATCGTACTTGTCTACAGAAGGCACTAGATAATGTATAGCAATACATCTGATTGAATTCCAACATAAAAATTGGGAGGGAAAAAAAAAAAAAAAAAACTAAGCGAATTTCTCGATTACATAGTAAAAAATTATATCCACATAATATTTGCAATTTCCCACCAGATATGCGAGCCGAATTCAAAGCATCAGTTGACCACACGATGAACGCATGCAAGTCTTTTCATTCTCATCCAAATTTATAACAAGTTTAGTTCTGAAGCTGTTCCAAATGCAAACGTATATTAAATTTCAAAGCTCTGCTAATTGTAAGAGAGGCACACCCAAAACTGCAGTGCAACGGTAAGAAATATTGTCAAAAAAAAAAAAAAAAAAGAAAAGAAAAAGTAAATAAATAAATGACTATAGACAAAGATTAACAATTTTACACGAATTTTACCAAGTCCACAATGGACTTGGTAAACTTATTGATCTTTGTCTTACGAAATCTACAATGGACTTCGAAAATTCGCATAAAAGACTGGACTTTGCATCCATTTGAAGATTAGTCTAATAAACGAAAGAGAACTCTAAGGAAACATTCATATTATCAGTTAAACCAAAAAATTAAATAAATAAATGAAAAAAAAAAAAAAAAAAAATCAGTTTAAACGGCCACAAAATACAGGAGCGGAGAAAACTCGCAGGTTGCTTACCCGCAATTTACACATGCCCGAAAGGAGCGGGGGAAAGGTAGTGTAGCGGGGTGTAAATGGAATATTGGCAGACTACGGCTAGAGTTTGGAAAGAAATTCATGTAATAAGCACAAATAAGTTTCAAAAGTGCAAATCCAACCATGTAAAAAATAAACCAAAAAAAAAAAAAATGCTGAACAAATAATGATAAAATAATAATGATGTGAACTTGCTTATGATCACACAGTATATAATGTAATATGCATGCAAATCAAGACGTTTTTAAGCTACTGAAAAATAACAGCTTTTCAATAGCTTAAAGCTTTTTCCTCTATTGTAAAGATTACCTAATGAAGGCTTCCATATTCATTTTGTTTCTCTTATTTGTTTCAACGAATTGACACTTTTTTTTTTTTTTTTAATGTGAACGAAATCGAAGACATTTACTTAAAATGTCAATATGACAAATCTTAGAAAAAACTCGTTCTCATTCCATTATTATTGCTGGGGGGATGCTGATACCTTAGAAGAATTCCTGTAAAATTTAATTAAAAGATTAAGTACTGATAGAAATATAAAATATCTTTATCAGTAAATTGTACAGGACTACTACACATTTTCCAATTTAGTTAGAAAGTGCCATAATTATGTGCGCTGTATGAAAAATGCCTTACTTGTATAACTCAAAGCTTGTCTAATGTCCACACACAAAACACCTTTGTGAATTTAAAAATATCACACAGTTCATTGGTGAAAGTTAATCTCAACAGCTTTATATATAGAGAATTAATAGGTAGCGTCTATCACTTTTGGGCACGTTCCAAAACATTCAATTTTAGCTACTTTTGTCTTCTTAACACCAAAGCATTACAGTACATTGGCGTGTTCTGATACTTTGATCAAGAGATCAAAGCTTCTTATTGCTTCATTTATTTGCGATGGATATTTCTAAGCAAGAAGTATGCGAACGGAACTATAGCGTTCCCGAAGGGATTTCTATTTCAGGGCTGCCACTTACGATATGAACGAATGCCAAAATAGATGATTACAGAAAATGAATTTCTATAAAAAATATATATATAAATAATAACAATAATAATCCTATCAGAATTAAAAATAGGAGAATTTTAATTTCAGAGTTCAGCCGTTTCAAATCTGAAACAGCTAAAACGGAAATTGTAGAGTCGATATGAAATTTCTTCAAATTACCGCTCCCCAAATGAAAATCGGCTTTTATTAGAAACAATTCTAACCCGTAACTTCATCACTGTATGTTGAGCAATTTCGTTAAATTAAAAAAAAAAAAAAAAAACACTAATCTTACCCCGTTCTCGTAGTATGATATGAAATCTTACTTTGCGTTAACACGTTACTAGGAGGATCGCATCAGTAATTCCGTTTCTTAATTGAAAAACTTCGCTAATCTGCATAAAGATAAACCACAAATTTAGTTTTATAAAAATAAGCTATCTATGAAAGACTGGAATTATTCTATTATTTTTTGAATAGTTACAAAGTTCGAATTGTGAACGCAATTCGGTAATAAATTCAGTGTTCTTTCTCACACTTGTAGGATAAAGTAATTATTAAAAAAGATTTCAAAAAAATTAAGAATGCTAAAAAAAAGGTGCTCTAAATATTTATTTTTAATAACGGTTTATTATATTACATTTTAACATGTATTTTATTTACACATCACCTTAATTCACGAAGAAAGCCATGCGATGCAAATCGCACCAGCAATACTTTTTCTCCCGCATGTCAAACTGTTTCCACCACTCTGCATTAATCTAAAAATTTTCTTACTCATTGAAGGGCATAATTCTTGAAACACCACCAACAAACAAAAAAAGCTTCAGTTAATTTACAGAAAGACCGATACTTCGGCTGAATGACGAGATCCTCATCAATGGTTCTTTCACAATGACTTTGCTTCACCTCATTTTCTACTGGTATGACCAACTTAATTGGAAAATGTCAAAATGTTTTTAATATGAACAGACCACCGTGACACTAATGTGTAATTAAAGGAGGAGGTAATGAAGTTTTGAAATATGTACTCCTTGAGCAAAATATTGTCCCTTTCTTCAGAAATAATCTTCCCACTGATTTTCAAGAAGGTTGGGCAATTTTAGATTTTAAAAATGCCGTGCTATGATACAGTCCTGTACAAATTTATCACCGTATTAACCCTCAGCCAGTCTGGTGACAAGATAACTGAAGCAACAGTGTTCTCCTTAATAAACGGTATCAACAAACTCAGTGAAGCGTATGAACGTGGCCAAAATAAATTAGTTTCTCTAGAAACCTTCAAATGGTGGTGTCAAGACCATGAAAAAGACGGCTCTGCAACTGACACTGTCGACCCATCTAACAATGTAAGCACAGTAGTCTAGTACTTAAAATAACGATACTCGGTTCCTTGAACAATTAATTTCTTCCATTTCAACTAGTCTAGCCTGCAATGTTGCCTATACGCAATTTAAATTTCGCAGGAAAAAATTTGCTCATTTCTCTGATTTGAGCACAAAGTGAAATAACCAGTTCGTAATTACAACGTCTGGTGCAAGTTGGTATAATGTATTAAAATCATCCAAAGCAGAAAACCAAAATTAGTTTATGTGGATGCTACTTTTTAATAACAGTGATAAAATACACAATGTGAATCGCTTTTCGATAGTGTCTCAAAGTTTTACTGTTTAGAACAGCAGCCAACTACAGGCAATTGTGTGACTGCTGGAACACAAAATTTACTGATGAGTTAAAAAGAGAATTAACAAATTGCTGCTTCAAATTTTGTTAGAGTCCCTTAGCAAAGCACGGTAATCTTGCTTTCTCTTTTTCCTCAAGAAAAGCATCAGTGTTCTTTAAGTAGATTAATCCATTTCTGAACGAAAATTGTAACTTTACTGTACTGTACTTGCAACCTCCCCCTTTATTTTGTTTTATTATTTTTTTTTTCCACACGTCAGAAAACGTTCGGCGTCTCTACACTTTCAGCTCTCTAATTTTGAATAATTCTTATCTGCTTTTAAAAATTTTTTTGGAAACGTGCAACTTTCTGAGGACTGTTTTTTTTTTTTTTTTTTTTTTTTTTCCAGTACAATATTGGATTGTATTTCAATTTTGTTTTAATGTGTATTACCACAAAATACCACTGAACAGTAGCGCAGGGTTTCTAATTGACCCATCCGATACTAAAAAAGGGTTAAATATGGCCTGGGCAGATTATTAGAAAGAATGAGTAAAATAAATTTTACCCACTGTATTTGTCCATTCCTTCGAGACTCAAGGAACATCTTAACACAAGCGGTCGGCAACCGTTTTTGATCTAATTAAAAAAAATAAATAAAAATGAGAATCCGAAGAGCAGCACCTCAGCTCGAAGAGAGGGTTTAAGAAATGGAATAAGAATGGAAGGATCCTATCCTTCCACCTAGTTGCAGGTCTTCCTTTAACAGCAGTTTTTTGGAGTTAGTTTTGTTAATGGTGGTATGCCATTGCCTACCACATGGCCGATTTTGAAAGGGGCCGGCTTTACTCATAGGAAGAGTCATCATGGATCCCACGAGATGCTCTTGAAGAGGAAAGGTGATTACAGAAAAGCCCCACTTAGTGCTCCCCATTATTATATTTTTTTTAATCTTCAGTGAGGTGGCGCATTATCACTCTTCCTCTCTCAATTTCCAGCTAATAATGTTCAATATATTAATGATTTTTGAATTTTCATGGTGGTTTGTACAAGCTTAGTCCCAATGAACAAATTTTAAATTATAGCCAGATAAAATGTTAAGTATTTACGCTATGCTGTAACATAGACAAACAATTAGATGACCGTTAGTACTAAAAACTTTCCAACTGTCAAATAAACGCATGTCTATAAGTAAAATAAATAAATAAATATTCATTTATTGCAAATACAGCAAGCCCATCACAGCACATGGCTAGAGGCAGGTAAAAATACAACGGGAATGAATAAAATAATAGAGTATATGTACATAGCAGATTTTATATAGATATTAACAATGCCTGGGAATTTTAGTTATGAATTTAAAAATTGCAGAACAGTTATGAATTTAAAAAAACTGCAGAACAGGACATTTGGCTTTCAGTTGCAATTACTGGGTTGGATTATTTTTCTTCATTTTATCGGAGATCTGACTCCTGTAGGCTTCAGAGTTGATTAACCTATTGCAATCAATGTTGTGATGATTTATGAGGTGAAGAGATGCATTGGGGAACATTCTGTCCATTTGTTTGAGCCTGGAGAGGCTGGATTTGAATTGCCGGTTTCTTGAATTTTCCCTGTTGGGGATAGCTATTATATTGGTTAAGTTTGGTGAATCGCATGCAGAGGTGATTAACTTTGCAAGAAGCATGACTCCAGACTAGTTGATCATCTGTTGCAGAGGCTTTGCTTTTAGGTTTTTATAAAGCTGTTGCCTGGATATTGTATCGGGAAAATGAAGCTTACTATTGAGCCATCTAAGAACCCACTATTCTAGGGCAAGGAATTTCTTGACGGTTACTTGAGGAGCACCAGACCACATTTCGGAAGCATAGGACAAAATGGGAAAGATGCATCTTTGAACATGCTTAATGACTGTTTTTCTGTCTTGAATCGCTGCTGTTTCTTGTTTGATTAACCATTTTGCTTTTTGAATTTTTTGAGCAACATATAAATAGTGGACATTAAAGGAGAGATTTTTATCAAAAACAACTCCAAGGTCTTTGTGAGCGTAAACATTTGGGATTGGGACATCTGCAATTTTTATTTCTATGTGGTTGGGTTGTTTCTGAAGGGAATAAGTAATTTGAGAAGATTTGCTTGCATTCATATTCAGATTGAGATCTTTCAGGTACTCGATGATTTCACAAATCTGTGAATTCGCATCATTGATAACTTTACGAATATCATCACTGGCTTTGGAGATTATAAATAACTTTAAATCATCGGCATATGCCAGTAGATTTGGATTTTCTTGTAGAAGTGGTTGAAGAGATGCTGAAAATATAGTACTGGAGAGAACGGCTCCTTGGGGAATGCCTGTTGAGGTTGTGACGAGAATATTGTCAGTACTAGTGGGGAAGAGGAGAAGTCTGCGATTTAGGCTGTATTGAAGATAGGAAATAATCATTGTGTCAACGATGAAAATGATTTTTTAGTATTTGAAAAGCTTTTTTGAGATCTATGTTGTCGAAAGCACCTTTGATGTCAAAACAAAATACATCGCATTGTGCCTTATCTTGAGAAGTTGAATACTACCTGATATGGTGCAAAAACACTCAACCCTAACTACAATGCAACTCGTTAACAAGGTGATCACTAAGAAAAATCAAATAACTCTTCTTAAAATCACATTTTAACATAAAATCCAGGAGCACACAGTAACCGCGTTAAAGACAATGGCCAGTACCGCCACTGTCTATGCTTAATATATATATTTTATAATATAATATACTTTCATCGGTGACATTTATTTTATAATATAAAATATATATATATATATATATCACAGTATATATATATATATATATATATATATATATATATTCAAATATTATTTATTAATACTGAAAAAAACGTAACAAACATCCAATTAGGTACCAATTAATGTGACTTTTATTGCTAAACTTCTTGAGCTAGTTTCTCAACATCAGTCGAGCATGCTGTAATTTTTATCTTTAAACATGATGAGAGACGCATTGTTCAGACGGTTTCTTGATTTATTTTTAATATAGTTCATGCTCAAGAATTTAATACTGTTCATGTTCAAAGGGCAGCCCTTTGCCTCTAAATCCCCAATTTCAGTTTTAAGGCATTTTAGCCTTGCACTCTACATGTCCTCTAACTCCATTTCAAATTGTGCTTCATGTGGGCTAAAAGTTAAAGAGCCGCAGGTTGCTGACCCCTGTCTTACGCCTTAGTTAATCCACGAAATATCAAATGTATAAATCGATGTAAAATAAACAAGTGATAGCCTAACTTATTCTTTCCTGAGCGGAAAGGAGAGAGAGTAATCTGCTATACGACTCAAAAAATGAGATTCTATAAATTAGAAAAGAGGCCTTGCACGTCGGATTGCATATCATCCAAGTTTCTTACGACGACCGACTAACTGGTTAAAATAAATTTATTAAAATAAATAAATCATATATACATAAGATAAAATATTATAATAAAAGCGTTAAAATACATAGAAGCTTTCGAGACGAAGTGCCTTTTCATCAGCTAGTCGATGAATGGTTACTTCAGTATATACTGATGGTTACAATAGCAAGTCAGCTGAGCATGATCATGTACTACGAGGTGTCGGTAAAACAGAATTATGCAAATTACGTGATGACCGCCAGCACTCATCGCACTGTAATACAGTACATTCTATAATAGGGTGTAAGGGCACTCCCCTCGTGCGATTCATAATATGTACTATTATTGGTAGTTATATTCAGTGCTTCAAGCCAAGAGCGCTGGCGGTAATCACGTGAATAGTCGACGATTTCAATATCCCGTCGGGGATCAAGACTGTGCTGCTCAACCCAATGAAATGCAAACCGATATGGATGATATGCAACCAACGCGCAAGGCCTGTTTTCTAATTTATAGAATCTCATTTTTTGAGTCGTATAGCAGTAAGTTTATCTTATGTATATATCATTTATTTATTTTAACCAGTTAGTCGGTCGTCGCAAGAAACTTGGACGAGATTCTATAAAATTTAAATTCTAATAAAGAGCGCTTCACTTCCGAAACTCGCTCAATGAGAAAAAGGGCGACTACATTAAACTATGTAGTACCACTGTTGGTATATGTGATAAATGAAATAATTTTTCACTAAGGGAACCAATTTTATGAACCTTAACAGCAATGAAATTATTTATATTTCCTAATGTGTTTATATTTTTCAATCGATATAATTAATGCAACCTAATGGTTAGGCTTACTTAGGATATACCAAAGAGTAGATTGCAATTTTCAATAAGATTGCCAATTTCGAAAAACTTTTTGCACTTTCCTGTTTCTTCTGGCTGAAAGCAGTACTGTATTAAAAAATTTTTTGGGTTCTTCTTTTTTGGGAGTTGGCAGTTCGGTATACCAGTTGTTCTGGACAAGTGGTTTAAGATTCACACAGGAGGCGGGGATCGCGAAATTCCACAAAAGTATTATACAGCTTCAAAGAAAAAAAGTTAAGTTTCTTAAGTTTGCTTAAGAGAGCAATGTGATCCTGAAACGGGTACAGAAAGCGTTACCGCGCTCTTACAAAGCCACAGCGTTTTAAAATTGTTAAATTTCTGCGAGAAGTGAAAAAATTAGAAACACCACATTGAGGTATAAATAATTACAGTATTCGAAATATAACTTCACGAACAGTATAAACTTGTATAAGTTTCTGGCTTATCCAAGAAATTGCAAAACTAGCATGCAATGAAATTTTAGGCACTTGCTTTACTAATTTATTCTACATAATCAAAACAACTCTAAAAAGCTGACAGTTGAAATTTAAGCCAATTCGATCACCTCATGAGTATGTATGCGCGCGCGAGAATTTTTGAAAAAGTCGGTCCATATGGTAGTGTCAACGGTAAAATTGAGCTGGCGGGGTTAAAAAACTTGCATTAATGATCCCCCCCCCCTCATAAACCAATATCTAGTGCCGTGGTTCTGAAACGTTTGCAACTCGAGAATCCCTGGAATTAACAGTACATTCGCTGCAACCCAAACGAATGTGTGAAGCGCCAAAGCAACTAGGCCTGTAAATTTCGTATATTCTGTGGTCGATTTGTCAGTTTACCGGTAAAAAAAAAAAAAAAAAAAAAACACGATTTCCCGAGGGAAAACCACGCAACCCCGCCAGAGGCCGATTAACTCAGTCACACTGGGAAAAAAAGGTCACAATTCCTTGAGTCATTCATGGGTTTTTGTTGTTGTCGTCGTTGTATTCTTTGTTTAAAAATACATTGTCTTGGAATTCTATATATTATTAGTTATCTGTTATGTACATATTGTTAAATAGTAATCAAAATTTATTTATCAAAATACTAATTCTTTTGAAATAAATTTCAGCGATATTAATTAAAAAGAAATTTCAGTAAAACGAAATGATTCGTGCATTCTCCCACCGGACCACGAGAAGTTCGCTGTAACGGGATTTTAATGATGGGATGCCAATCGACAGAGATCGACAATTCTAAGAGAAAAAAATGTCTTTCGGCAATTCATTCAAAGATCTTTGAAGCATCCAACCTCAAACCTTTCCGAAAGAGATAAACAGTGGGCCTTAAAAAAAAACCCAGTTTATTAAGTGGTGAAATAAGACTCAAATAATAAATACTACTTGCCGCATTCACAAATTAAAACAAGTTAGGTTACGTACGCAGTGAGTTACAGGCGCATCCGATTTTTTAAAACGAATTTTCGTTTCCTGTGATTAACAAATGTGAAAAAAAAAAAACATGTCACCACTTCAATACTAATTAACTAATAATATATAAAAGAAATTCGTTTCACTGCACATTTTTTTTTTTTTTTTTTTGATTTGGTAGTTGTTGGCGCATCGGCTTCTGTGGCCATATTGCACCTCCCAAGGTTTTTGCAGTACTTTGATCCAAGCCCGAGGCGGGAATCGAACCCGCGACCTTTGGGTTGCCGGGTAGGTACTTTACCCACTCGGCTAGCCCGGTCGGCTTCACTGCACACACAGCAACGGAATATTCGCTCTACGTTTTACAAAAAATGACTTATTTTCTGTTGGATTTTAATAAAAACTGAAATACAACATGCATTTCACGGTTCTTCTTGTGATTTAACAAAATAAACAAACAGCAAAAGTACCTCACAATACAAATATATGCAGTTAAAATTTTTATAATGTATACTTTATTTCCTACTGAGTTTTAAGAAAAGTCAAAATACAACACGTATTTCACGTTTCTCTTGTGATGATTAATATAATAAACAAATATTAATTCATTATTTATACATTTAAAAATTATTAACAAAAAAAGAAAAAAAGAAACAGCTCTTAAAAAAGCAAACATTTTCATGTTCGCGCTACTTAAACCGAAAACAATTTTTTTTCTGCGTATCCACCATATTGCCCATTTCCTCCAATAAGCATATGATAAATAATATCCAGTGTTTCAGCTTAGTATACAGTGTATACTAAGTATTATTTCAGCTTAGTAAAAAAAAAAAAAAAAAAATTAAATAATAACACGAAGTTCTATTTGTTCGATTTTAATGAAATTTGTGTTTGTGCGAAATTTCTCAGAAAACAGTCTAAAATATGACTGTCATAAAAATTCGTCCACTGGGAGTCGAGTTGTTAGATGTGGATGGACGGTCGGACATGATGAAGACAATAGGCATTTTATGCATATGCAAACGCGCCTAAAAACGGCTGAATGCACGTAATGATAGCTATACAGCCACGTTCAACAGATGGTCAATTAGGGAGATCCCAGTCTATCTTCACTTTCATGTAAAGATTACAATTAACTACACAGGAAATATGACATAAAACAAAAAAAATAATAATAATAAATAACCAGATTCAAATGATATATATATATACACATATCACAACATAACACTAAATGCAAGGATTTAATTTAAAAAATGAGGATGACATTAAGTCAGGATCCAAACAGGCAGTTTTCAACCTAATAAAACGGAAAAGATTAATTCTAATTCACTTGAATTTTCATTTAAAAAAAAGTTAAATTGCTCTCTCTCAAAAACAGTTTTATGGTTTTACAGACGATCGTCTTCTAAGAAAAGAACTACAGTACTACTAACACTACATTCCTTGAGTTTTTCATGTGCATGTTTTGCGATTTCCTAGATTTCGAATGACAGAAGCTAGTGGGTAGTCAAGACAACATGAGGCACCAAGCTGTCTAGCATGTACAGCAGGGCAAGCAACCATTCCGTGTGAATTAATGTTCTTAAGACCTATCATATGCGGTGAGAAGGGAGCGAAAAAAATGGGGGGGGGGGGGTTGGAAAATAAAAAAATAATTTCCTGGAAAGTGATATATATTATATAAAAATTAGGATTAATGTAAAAGTTATGTCAGATCAGATTAACGCCATAAATAGTATATTGAACATTACATCAGTCTATAATCTAATTACTATAGTAAGAGTATAATAGGTACTCAAAGTGTATTAAAATTATTCAGCAGGCCGTAAGACCAAAAGAACCTATAAAGACTAAGGTAGCCTGTGTTAGTCTACATTGCCAAATGTAGACTAACACAGCTAAGTAGCTAATTATTGACATACGAATACATTGAATGGAACTTTTTCAAGGCCTAATCCCATTCAATATATCTCACTAATAATTAGCAAGGCTATGTGCTGATTGCTATCTGCCTGTTTAACTAGGTCCAATTAATAAACATAAAGGCGATTTATGCTAAACTTGAAATTTAACAGCAAACAGGCAATATAACAGTTAGGCCGTAAACAAAAAACCTATGTTTGTCCATAAAATACCTTCCTTTAACCTCTTGTTAACCTGTTTTTGTCCATAAAATACCTTCCTTTAACCCCTTGTAGTCATACCAGTATCCCTTACTAAACAGTCGGGCAGTTACGCTCCCGGTATATCCCAAGTACCATTATAAAAAGCTATTTTCTTTGCTTTTCACGATCTAACCCTAAATTTTTATACCTCAAGTTCTATTAGAGCAATTCGAGGGAAATTGAGGTACTATCACTATACTTATTCTTACTTCCTTTCTCCTTATGTCAGCACTAGCTTTCTTTTGCACAAGTATAAATTAAATAAAATATCACCACAACTGAAATGAAAATTATGGTTGGCCCTCTATTTTCTGTATTATATTCTATATATTCGTTTCAAAGCTATCTGTCGGGATAGCTGTTATCTTGCATGTTTGCTGTTAAATTTAAAGTTTAGCATAAATCGCCTTTAAGTTTATTAATTGGACCTAGTTAAACAGGCAGATAGCAATCAGAAACAGATAGCCTTGCTAATTATCGGTGAGATATATTGAATGGCGTTAGCCCTTGAAAAACTTTCATTCAATGTATCCGTATATAAATAATATACGGATACATTGGTCTTAAGAACATGAGACTGCAAGTGTTGTTGGTATCAGCCACGGTACAGTTTATATCATTTAAATGAACATTTGGGGGAGTAAATTATATATATAATTTAAAAAATAAAATATGCTATGCAGCCACTGATATTTGCCCTTCTTTCTTTATTTTATTTCCTTCTATTATTCTTCACAATATAAAACAAGGGCAGAAAGCCTCAAACTACGGAAATTTACTTTGTACGAACAAGTTCGTACAAAGCATACGTACGTTCGTACGTAGCAAATCACTGAAGTAGATGAAATCGCATCTCATATTGTGAATGCCTTCACAATGAGTTGCAGTGATATTGCACATTGAATAAGCAACGCTTCGCCAGTAGAGAAGGCTAACGTTACTTCTCGGCAGATACCACTACCCAGACGACACCGTTTCGAAGCTTATTAGCCTCTCGTCGGTGGGCGGGTATGTACACAATGATACAGTAAGTGACAACCCGCTCACTGTACGCGTGGATAAAATGGCCAAGCGAATAGATGACCAAGGGCAAAGAAAACAAACACCAAGTGGCAAACCTGCACATGAAATATATCAAATGTTGCAATAATGTTGCGTAGACACTCCGGTTGGGGAACTAGTGTTGAAAACGAATCCTTATCAACAATTGGGGCCGGGAGAATCCAACAAATGCTACAAAAAATATCGCAGACCGACTGGTGATGAGACTGCAAGTGTTGTTGGTATCAGCCACGGTACAGTTTATATCATTTAAATGAACATTTGGGGGAGTAATACTGCATTCGTGGGTACTCCACAATCTGTTTAAAAGTACAAAAGACGGTCATCGTTGAAGTGCATCTTTGTTGATAGCCAGATAAACAAAGAGGCGTTTTCTTTTTTTGCAATAATTACAGTAGATAAAGTATGGTTATGGTATTCTGAACCTGAATTTCAACGATTGAGTGACCGTGGTTCTAGCCAGCGTGACTACTAAATATGGTTATGTTCTTGTATTCTTTCTGCTTTTGTGTAAACTCCTCTGACCCTTTGGGGTCGTCAGGGAGTATAGACAAAAAAATTATTAAAAGTAGAAGGGAAAAAAATCCTAATCCAGATACAATTATCATATTTTATACATATAAGAAAATATTAATTATGAAAATCCAAAAATCAAAATACATTTCATATTAAAAGAATAAGGAATATCAAATAATCCTATTTACAAAGAATTTTAGTGATATACAAAAGTTTGAAAATTATGCGACTGGACTAAAGTCTTGTTTCCTTAGCCCAATATACAATGATAAGGTTATTATGATATTAGGTATAAAACTGGCTATATAATTACTAGGCACTGTTAAATTAAGCATCTAAAATAAGCACACAGAGCAAGCATATAAATTAAAATGAACATCTAATGCGTAATACCGGATAAGAAGAACAGAAACATATATGTATCATATATTTTGTTCATTTCTTTTCATTATCGATCCATTCAAAGCGCCTGATAAGTATACACATGTGAATAAAGATATATTATTTGCTCATTTAGTATTGTAGTAGTTAATATTTTCTTATTTAGTATTTTCGTTATTTAGTTTTATTCTTATTTTAATAGTGTGCAGAAGCTAAGCACATCATCTATTTTAAATAGGTTGATAGATCTAAAAATATATTCTTGGCTAAATGCTCAGAGTATGAAGGAGATCGTTTAGGAGGGTTGTCACTATTGCAACAGGGTACCTTCCCACCCACCGATGAGTAAGCCAACAAGCTTCGAGGCCTCAAGAAATATGATTAATTTTTAATCATGTGATTAATATGAATTGATATATGATTAGATTTAATATTGAAAATTTAATTAGATTGATATAATATGATTATGAATATTATTTATATAGTATGATTTTGATATTATATTATTAATATATATGATTAATTTTAACACTGTATATTTAGTTCAAAAAATAGCTTTACATGAAAATCGGGAGAAACGAAACGAAAGTGTCCACAAAAAAAAGTTTTGGAAGCACTGGGACATCACACCCAAAATACGAACGTCTGACGATCCTATGAATATGCCGAACTCAGATAAAGGAACCATTACAATGTGACTGCAAAGTTACAAGCTAAAGACATGGCATTCAATAAAGTACAAGAATGCACACCTGCCAGAACATAGGAACGGTGTCGGATTTCAGGCATTCGAATGATTAGGAATAAATGTGCACTGCCTTCCCCTCCCCTTCGGCTACATTTCTAACAGGGCTTCCCCCCTGCTCATAATCACCTGGCTTAAAGAGAAAGAGAATTGGAAGTAACGCCTTAAAGACTCCAAAGCACTATAAACTGAACCAATAGGTCTTGCAATGTGTGAATGATAAAAGGAAAAAAGGAGTGTTCCAAAGTAGATACAATAACCGAATGCATTGTAATAGAAACACTTTCCTCCTTCTCGCCCCACCCTCGCCTCGCTCGGCAGTGTTTTGAAATGCGCAGTCTGTAGCTGTAACACTACACTTTAGAACCACAAGATGGGAATGCCATCAAAAGGGGTCATTTGGCCTCAACCTACGTGTGCTATTTACTTATCCCTCCTCCTAATAACCTTGAGCTTTCCAGTTTCATGCAGAAAATGTTCGCTATTTCGGTCTGTTGAAATAAAAATTTCATTTCAAGTTTGTAAGCGGCTTGTAGAAAGAGTCGATATAAACTTTAAATACGTTTTTAAAAACAAACAGTACAATTAGGAAAAAATACTTAAAAAAAAACAAAAAAAACGTAAGCAACTTCCATGTATTTAGCAGGGCCTTTGTGAGAGGCTAGCTCTGGCACCAAGCTGTCTGGGACGCTTTTCTCTTACCATATGTGGCGCAAACCGGTTCCCTGCATACAAGGAGATCTTTGTTCTCCTTTTGACACGCCAGCCCGAAGGAAATCCCAACCCGCCAATTATCTGTTGAAATGCATGCCTTACAGATTAAAGTATTAAATTATCAACAGATTTTCCTCCCGATAACATCATTTAAGAAATCAGTAGCATAACTTCATTCGCATACATATCAATTAGCGACAAACAAACTACAATTATTAGTAATTTCAAACTATTATCGATTTGTATTTGAACCGTACTTTTTGAGAATTCTGTAACAAAATAAAATCCCTCTCTCTCTCTCTCTCTCTCTCTCGTTATATATTTTTGTAATGTTTGGTTCACAAACGACAAGGAATTTGTGATAAATCGGCTCACCATTTTCTTAATAAGAAATGCATTTTCATTAACTATTTATTTTAACTAGTGATGGTCATAATCGAATTATTATTACTGTTATTATTAGTAGTATTTATCCACAAAAATGCGGATCACCCCAGTACGGCTATGTGCCAGAAAGGGCGCGTAATTTAGAAACTGAGGTACCACAGGTTACAAATAGAGTACATGGTGCCTCACCCAGGATATTTACACAGAATTTCACTTATATACAAAAGGTTGAAGTAATATACAAAGTTTGAAAATTATGCGACCGGACTAAAGTCTTATTTCCTTAGCCCAGTATACGACAATAAGGTTATTATGATATTAGGTACAAAACTGGCTATATAATTACTAGGCACTGCTAAATTAAGCACACAGAGCAAGCACCTAAATTAAAATGAACATCTAATGTGTAATACGGATACGAAGAACAAAAACATATATGCATCATATATTTTGTTAATTTCTTTTGTATATCGATCCATTCAAAGCTCCTGATAAGTATGGCCCAATGTTCATGTGTATGAATAAAGGTATATTATTTGCTCATTTAGTCTTGTAGTAGTTTTATTCTTATTTTAATAATGTGCACAGGCTAAGTGCATCATCTAAATAGGTTGACAGGTGATTTATGTTAGTACGCGATGGAATTTTATGTTAATTAATATAAAATTTTATAGCAGAAACATTAAAATATGATTATTATAATCAAAATGTTAAAGTGGTAACACAAAATTACAAATAGAGCAATTATTTATAGGCTAGTGCTTTAGTGCATCTATTGCAGTGGCAATAGATGCACTACGTCCATAATATAATATATACAGTATACCTTATTATTTTGTTAAATATATGTATTAGTTTATGGGGAAGATTATCGTTAAAGATATACCTAGATAAATCTACGGAGAACACATAAGTGAAGTATGTTACATATACACAAAGGATAATATGCAAAAACTTATCGCTGTACACCTACAATTTGGGTGACTTCTTCCGGGATCAACCAACCAAATTGAAACGAAGAAACAACGATATGGGAGTCTGTTTCTGTAATGGTCAATATCAAATGGTCAATGTCAAAGTCAAAATCGATTTTGCCAAAAGGAAGTATAGGTAGCCCTCTTACGTCGGGGTTAGGTTCCTGGGGACACAGGCGCAAATGGAACCCTTTATATAATGGAGTCATCGGAAATCACCCTGTGATTTCCGGGCACCAAAAATTTTACCTACCAATTTGCATCGATTGTTTTATTTTATTAGCATTCTTCATAGTTGTAGTAATAGTCGATGGAGGCATATTCATAGCCCTACACACATTAGGGCGGCCTTCATCAGATTTTTTTACTCCGAATATTGCCCTAGGATTCAATTAACTACTTTTTCCAGACACGGCGTGTCTTTATTCTATTAAATTAAAAAAACTTTATAACACAATTGGAAAAAAACTGCACACGGCTATCACTATTATTATTATTTTATTTATTAATAGCACAATTAATAAAAAAATGTTAGCGTAATAAATTTCCAACACGTGTAAATTAGCGTAAACAACCACCAACCGAATGCTTCACCGCATGGACTTTACTACCCGCAGCCACGAGTGGTTCCTTTGAGGGCGAGAATCTTTCTCGTCTCTGATACGAATGCGCTAATTGGCTCAGATTGTCCTAAATCATGTGAACAGTGCACGAGCACAGTATGATGCCGATAAATTTTGTCTGACGATTTTAAACTTTCCATTTATAAAAATATTGCGAAAAAAAAAATTGCGAAAAAAATTGCAAAATAATAAAAATGGCGTTGTGGTTATTGATCTGCGCTATTGCGAATCGGTGCAAATCGGACCACCACAAAACAAGGGCTACCTGTATATCTACAACCCAAGTAGATATATGTACAGAAAACGCATACAGCAGAAGATAAACACTTGTAAGGCAGAGACTTTTTAAGAAACGGGTTATTAATTAACTTGACTGCCCTATTTTGAATGGTTTCCAGAAGTCAGAGAGCGATTTGGGATACCATCCGAGAGGTGGAAACAATATTCCATGGTAGGCGGATTTCAGATTTGTACAGAGTGAGTAGTTGTTTAGAAGAAAAGAAATGCCAACAACGGGGAAAAAAATAATACAGCCAAGCCTCGCATAACGCCATTTTCAGTTAACGCTATTTGAAAAATTATACCACTTTTCACTTTACAAACTTCCAGTTAACGCGATCTTTTTTTTTTTTTTTTATGCGATAGTTGAAAAAGATTTGAATCGCGCGTTAAGCTTACGCGAGTCCTACGGTCAATAAACAACGTTTGCCTGCTTCCCCCCCCCCCAGTGTGTTCCATCAACCATCGGAAGAAGACGTGTTACTTGTTTGTCTCCTGCTAATAAAGTCAATGCACACTTGCATAAAATTCAAATTTTTAAATGAGCCAGATGAAAATGTTACCGCGAAGGAGATAACGGTAAAAGAATTAGATGAAATCTTTCGTATCGCGTAGAACCTCAAACAAAAGGTTTGATGTTCTCTGCGATATTTATTTCGCCAGGGCCCAGAGAAGATTGTTGTCGGCTATCGGAAATTGATTGATGAAAAGAGAAAGTCAACACTGTTCAAATATTTCCGCAACAGTAATTTCTTCATTGTGTATTTTATGTCCGAGGTTCCCAAACTTTCTCGGTTCACGGCGCCCCTTAGTGTCTCAGTAATTTTTTTCAAGGCCCACCCAGACCAAAAGAAATACCTAACAGTTCCGTTTAGTAGTTAGATCCAAACAACTCAATAAGAAATGCTGAAACTGTGAACTGCCTCTTGAGCTAGTAGTTCGCGCGGTGTCCGACAGATGTCGAGTATCGCTGTGTTTCCCTCGAAAATTTAAAATATTCCGCGGCGCAGTTTTGGAACCGCTGTTTTATGCAATAAACATTTAATTCCATAATTATTTTTATTATCTTTTACATTGTATACAGTTAAAAAGTTATTTAAAAGGTATTTTTAAAATTCTTTATGGACATTCCAGAAGGTCAAGGACCAATTATAATTTTTCCTATTGATTATTATATTCGATTAACGCGTTTCCGTTTTTCGCGATGCACTCGCGGGACGAATTAATCGCGTTAATCGAGGCCAGCCTGTATTTTTTTTTTTTTTTTTTTTAATGGAGCGGAAGAAATCATTAAAATTATATGAGTATAGTCGAATTATTTTCCATAATCGACTGAATCGATTATAGAAAATAATTCGATTATGTGATTTCGTAGTTGGTCGCTAGTAGTTCACTAGATTATGCTCATTAGTAGTTGGTGGTTACAAATTATACGAATAATATAAGCATAAGAGAAATAATTTGCCTTAATCAAATGAACCGATTAATTACAATTATGACCATCACTAATTTCAACTTAATATACTGTAAACATCTTTATGAGGGAGTTCAACACTCTATTCCTGTTAAACTGCAATAAAATGTAAAATTTTGTGGAGTTCCTCAATGAAGAGGGGTGTGTGTGTGTGTGTGTGTGTGTGTGTGTGAGACAAAACATTTTATTAAAATGGTTTGGCTCACATTTTATTTAAATTTAATAAAAAACATTTTATAAATTTAATAAAAACATTTTATTAAAATGTTTTTATTAAAGCCGATAATTAGAATGTAATTATCGGCTTTCTCCGTTTACAATATATAACAAAGTACGCTTCAGGGGCATTAGAAAACAGTAATAATTCACGATTGATAACAAAATAAGTCAACCCACCGACATGAAAATTTGTTACAAAGATTCCTAAAATATTTTAAATAAGAAGTGAAATTTTGAAATGAATCAGAGCTCCTGTTCCAGATTTATAGTAATATTTCTGTAGGGAGAAATATTTCATAATTCCAAAATTGAATTATGAACCATTCCAGGGGTTAACAGAATGCATTAGCATCACCGATGAACCAACAGAAGAACATGAGCTGAAAATCTGGCCTCAATTCGACATTTCGTGCTATAGTAATAAGCGAAATACATTTTCATATATATGAATGAATTTCTGTGGTCTGGGAAGACTGGCTGATCTTAAAAGCATTCAGGAGACCAATGCATTTGCCGAATGATCTTAAAAGCATTCGGAACCAATAGAAACATACGCCGAAATTATGAAATCGATTGAACTTTCTTATTAATTAAGTAACGTTTAAAAACATCTGATAGGCGCATTCTTTATTTTTCTTGAAATTAATTGATTTTTTTTTTCTTTTTCTGTGATTAACTGAAGTGAAAGGTAAATATAGTTATCTTCTTATCAGCTAATTACTAAGATAACATTATAGAATACTTAATAAAACACTATAGTTCTCATTCTCGAAACTGAGCCGTTGTTTAATTCCAAATGTATAATATTTATTAGTCTCTTCCATATACTTCTAAGTCTCTTTTCTCTTTTATATATATATATATATATATATATCTGTTCACAAACGACATCACGTTCACGAGTGTTAAATAACAATACATGCCAAGTGTGGTGCACGGATTGTTTAAAGCTAATATTAAAACAGCAATTTAATCTACGGAATTCTTTTTTCCATACAAATTGTATTTTCGAATATCTATTAGTTTGATTTTAATGAAATCTAAGTTGGGTCGACAAACCTTCCCATATGAACCAAAAAATTTCATGAAAATCCCTCCAGTGGGAGTCCCTATGTTACATGCGGATGGACGGGCAAACAGACGGATGTATATAGTGAAGACAATAAGCGCTTATTTAAATATGCTAAAGTGCCTAAAAAAAGGTGGGACACTCATAATTGACAAGTGTAAACTTTCTTTTTAATTTCTGGAAAAACTTTATGCCGTTTGATCCGAAAACATCTATAGCGGCACCTAACAATGGAATGCAACGGAAGTGTAACGGAAATATGAGACGGAAATGACGTCACATCCTATTTGACATAAGAGGTACAATAAGTGGCGCGCGTGAGCTAACGTCACAATCAATATTTCCTTATGATTGTGCCAATGTAGTCTTGATTTCACAATCATACTATTCTAAGAATGGATTTCGCTAACCTTTTCCAAATCAAGGATGTTTTCACATAAAATATCTTTGGTTTGCACAGGGTACACTTTTTTTTTTTTTTTTTTTTCAATTCTGCTTGGAGTATATCAATATTTCATCTCGGTAAAAAAAAAAAAAAAAAAAAAAAACTTTATTATAAGCTTCTTTTTTTTCACTTTCTTTAAACCAAAAAAAAAAAATCATACAGTATGACTTTTTATTTTCTCCATACAAAAAAAAATAATAATAATTCTGATGAACATTAAAGAAAAAACATACAGATAAAATATAAAGATGAAACTAGTTAGTTTCTTCCATTTTTCTAATTTTAAAAACCGTAAAACTTTAAACGTGAACAAGTACATATATTTTTGCTTATTATTTGTAAAAATGGATTTTAATAATTTAAAAAAAATTAATTATTTGTACGCATTCCAAATATTATTAAAATCGGTCTAATAGAAATGCGACAATTATCATTTCTTTGTTCCGTCCGTCTGCTGTAATAGCTCTTCCCAGCGGATGGATTTTAAGTAAATTTTATATTTTGCTCTGTAAGAAAGATCTGTCGACCCTCACTATGTTTCATTAAAATCACACCAATAGAATTCCAGCAATTATTATTTTCCTTTTTTTGGAATATATATCAGATGGGCAACCCATATACTGACTGCAACTGAAGCACTGGATTTGTTGTTTGTTATTTGGTTTTTCGGAGCAACTAAGGCCATATTGCTCCGGGGATATCCGGTGGTCCTTCCCGGACCTTTCCACATCCTTCGTATTTAGTGGTCACGGGCTCGAACCCCGGTCTAATCAAAAAGCGTGTGCTACGCACTGCTGCTCCTGCTCACCTGACTATGGAGGCGCCTAAGCACTGGATATGCTTGCTGACATGCGCAGGAACGAAATTTGCGCTGTTCGCGCATAAACAGTGCTTTTTTGGTATAAATCGGCAATTATTAACGTTTGCTAACACGCCTAAAATGAAATGCTCTGCATTTCGTTTTAGGCGTGTTAGCAAACGTTAATAATTGACGATTTACACCAAATTTCGCACATTAACTACCTCTTTTTTTTTTTAATCAACTTATATTTTGCAGTAGGTGCAAAATATAACTCCAGCAATTGATTTTTGTTGAACAGCATAATTAATCGCATTTTAATCGATGGATTTTAGCTGCAGCTGAAATCCACTGCCTTAGTGCATGCAATGCATTCTTAAATATTTTGGAGCAGAACATGTTTCTTAAATTGACTACCTGCAACCCACGTTATGGTGGTGGCGCGGCTGCCCCACTAACCCCCTTCGCTCAAGAGTAAAGTCCGCAGCGAAAACGCTGCGGACTTTAGTCTATACGCGTCCCTAGCCCTACAAAATTTTCGTGTACCACTCATCGCAAAGGGTGGTTTGTCTGTTGTGAGGGAAAAAACGGAGTCGATCCCAGTGAAAAACCTCACGACCACGGTTGGAGACCGCCAAACCCAATACTGAATGGAAAACCCCTGGAATCGAACCCCGACCAACTATTCCGGTCAGCTATTCAGCTGGCCGAAAACGTTGCCAGAAGGCTAACGTGGCCCCGTATGCTATCGCTTTAATTTGGATATTTCACATCACATTTCTCACCCGTCGCGTGGGTAGTGTGACGTCATCGCTAAACTTATGTTACATTCCATTGTTTGGTGACGCTATAGATGTTTACACACCAAAAAATTTAAATAGTTTAAAAACATTAAAAAGCTATGAACATTTTAGAAAGTATTATTCATTTCCATTTTCCAAAATTTTTAAAACTTAGGCACCAAAAAAATTTGGCACACTGTAAATTCTGCTACCTAATTCTGAATAGATATCGCCTTCCGCGTTTTCGTCATGATTATTAAAAACTAATAATCAAAAAAAAAAATAATATCTTATAAAAACACCTTGTATAAGACTAATGATGTATACAGAATAGCTGGGACAGTTGTTTACCATAGACAGTTTATTATCACGAAAGGGCCTGGTGTACTGGGATTCATGGTTAAGAAAAATACAGTATAATCCAGTGAATGTATTTAATAACACAATAAATACAATATAATAAGATACAGTAGAAGCTTTCGAGGCTGACGAGTCTCTTTATCAAACTGTATTTATTGTGTTATTAAATACATTCACTGGATTATACTGTATTTTTGTTAATAGACAGTTTTTTGTACTACTCTTTATGCTCACAGCAGAACAACTTTGCCTGCAAAACGAGTTGCACTGGAATAAAACTACTCCAAACAAATGGTCTGGCTAAAAGGTTCACATCTATTTATTAATTTCTGGAGAACAATCATAAATTACATAGAGTCTGCTTTACTTTGTAAAGGAATCTATGTCCAATTTATGATTATTACTTGGATAACTACATTCCTACAGGCTATAATATGCTCTAAGTGTAACTCATACACTGTGACTGTGATCATCCAAAAGTAACACACATTTTTCCCCCCAAATACATAAATAATAATTATTATTACAAAGAAGAAAAGAAAACACGGGCTCCAACTTACATTAGAAAAATGTCTAGCAGTCTGAACTGAATGACTGAAACAAACGTGAAACCGAAAGAAACATGATAAAACATCCAAAATCTGTGAAATAAAAAGTTATCGCAAAAAAAAAAAAAAAAAAAAATCTAGAGTAAATTACGTGTTGAGAACTGATTATTTCACATAAACATAATTATATCAGTTTGACAGTTCTAAAGCTAGACAGAAAATGCAAATTGCCAGCAAAAGCCTGGAAATATTTCCTAGTGGATGTATGAGTTATGCTACTGCCAGTGAAAAACTGTAACAAGAACGGTGGCGCTTTACCGACGAAGTGTAAAAATTCTATAACTTTGGGAAAACGATAACAAAACAATTCAAAAGTCATATCCACTAAAAATCTGTCTATATTTAGGAAGCCCTAGAAATCACAGATTTTTTCGCCATCCAACAATTAATGCGGGCTGTATTTTCGAAATGCATCTCACAGGTGTGCCACTAGCACTGCAGGGTTAATACATCTATGGAACAAACACAGTACTGTATTTTATTTGAAAAATTGCTGGTTCATAACCTACAGTATGCGAACTACCCAAAAAAAGATGGCACAAGAAAACTATTTTCTCGATTACAGTAATGAAGTTAAACAAAACAATGACAAAAACACAGTGATGTATAATAATGAATATCTGAAGGTATAACTACAATAATACACATAACACAGCGAGGTCAACATTTATTATTACTATTTCATTATCATTTTTTCAGGTCATTCAAACCAGAGCGATGCAGCGCTGAAGGCCGTGAGAATTTTAAATTTGTAGAATTTCCTCAGGAAGCGAAAAGAAAATTAAATAATTGAGTTAATCGCAAGCGCAAGGGAGGAACGAGTTATATTGTTTTAAGTGCCGGGCCAACTAAGGGTATAGGCATCAGTACGTAGTGTCTGTGAACTGTATGTATTCAGTGGTCGCTCATATGTTTTGCAGGAAGAAAAATCCCTTGACAGACTAAACAAACCATCACTTGAAAAGTTCATCAAGAGTTTCTGCTGTTAAATAACGAAATACAAGTAAATGGCGATTGGAATCGAACCCAAATCGTTTAAGAGCCAAGAGAGAGTGACTGTATTATCATAGAAGGCGGGGAATGGAAGCATAAAAATTATAATGATCGACAGATCAATAATACAAAGATATGAGTTGGCCTAAAGTTTTGCATAATTAAGTTCAAAGAGTTGAGATTGTTATACTTCTCACGAAAGTTTTCAAAACCTTAAGATTATCATTGCTGACTGCAGTTCGAACACACGCGTAAATAATTGTGGCAGCCGTATATTGGAACTAATGAGAACTGGAATGTGTATAATACTGGCATATGTTTAATAAAATTTTGACAAGAATGCAATTAATCTTTATTATTCTTTATCTTTATTTTAAATTAATCTTTATCTTTATTCTGTGAAAACGTGAATATTAACAATTAAAATTCACAACTGAGAAAAACAAACTCCACATGTATTTACAGTGACCTTAACAGCCTTAGTTCACAGCCTATCTGAAAAGAGCCCAGTTGTCACTATAGTATAACTTGCCCTTAGAAGGGAGTCACAAAGCGTTTCCGAAACGTTGGCATCAATTGCAGTTTTATTCAGGTAACTGAACATGTTTGTGAAATGTTCAGCCTTGTTTATGAAATCCAATTCTCCTCCTCAGGATATCAACCAATAATTTATTAATTCGTTTAATCTGTAAACCTTTGGAAAGGTAACATTTACTTTAGTTCATTGCCTAATAAGTTAGCATTCCGGTTAATTCTACTTGAATTCATCATTTTCAGTACGGTACACGGCACTGGAAAGATGAATACAAGAGATCACAAAATTCAAGGCTTCAGACGGGAAAATTATTTATCAGACCGAATATAACGTTCATCAATGGTTAATTATTTAAATCAATAATTTCTATTTCCAGCAATAAGTCAACCATGCTTATTTATTTCTGTTCATCTTTTGTCAAAGAACTAAAAAAAAAAAAGTGGAAAAAACATCAACAATGAATTTTATCATGTACCCAAAGGGGAAGGGGGCATATAAGCACTAAACTCATTTACTTATCATATATGACGCTCCGCTATTCTTTTCTAAGCTGCTTAATAATTAGAAGACAGAGAATTTTTGGAAAATTAATACTGTATATCGTTTTTAAAGGCATAAATTGAACAATTTATGCCTTTAAAAACAATTTATGCCTTTGAACATAAATCAGCACATTTTTCAGACTTTACTTACACAGGGGAAAACTGATTCTCTGCAAATTGTATTCACCAGAGAGGTGTCAAGTAAACTTTTTCGGCATATCATTTTGTTTTATTGTTCCAAATAATAAATCAATGTGATCGAAACATATATTTCTAATCTTACGTTCAAAATTTGCCCATCCTCGTTTCGAAAGTACGCAGATTTAAAAAAAAAAAAAAAAAAAAAATCTATCTACTTGTACACAGTTCGCTCGATATAAAATGCTAGCATCTTGGCTTTCCGAAAATGCTAGAGACCAGCTGCTTATTTGAACTTATCTGTTCAATTACTTGATGAAATGTTTTATCCTTTTTAAATTGATAAATCATGCCTAAGGGAAAAGTATTTTGCCTCCTCTCTTAAGACAGTCATTGAGTGAGAGGAAACAGTATCTTTACAGCAGACAGAAAGGTGGTCAAGGTTTGTTCAAAAGAACTGAATTTTGTTAAAAAAATAATTCTACTTGAATCAAACCGAAACCACTGCTACTCACAACACTGTGAAAGTGAAGGTAAAATATTTTAGTCTCTATTGGCTCACATTAAACTACCCTTTCTCAAAGATGTTCTTGTATGGAGATCTAATTCACTGAATCGTACCATTGCAAAAACTGTCCGATGGAGCTTTCTGTTCATTCCTGGAGAAATAATGTTACTGAATCAATTCTAAAGCTTGATGTAGCCGAGTGGGTAAATGAGTGTGTACAGTAGTAAATGCGTTTGAGTTGACAGTGGTTCAAGCCCATTTAACCGCTAAATATAGCAATGTTCTTGTAGTTTCTATTTTGTAAACTGCTCAGACCATATATGGCAGTCACAAACAGAAGCTGACAAAACTTGTGCAGGGTTATGAAAAGGCTACAGTCAGTCAAGTAGCAACCGAGAACAACTGTGGCATTAAACAGGCATTTCAGACAGAAAGCAAAACTCGTCGCACCGTATCGCGAATGGGGTAACGCAGTCAACGAGCCAACCGAGTTACACTCCTGACAAAAAAAAAAATAATAATAATAAAATAAATAAATTTTCTGTTTATACTCCGGGACGACCAAACGGTCAGAGGAGTTCACAAGATAGATAGAATACAAGAAACAGCACCGTATTCAGTAGTCACGGGCTTGAACCCCGGTCACTCAAGGCACGTGTACTTACGCACCCGCGCGCCTGACCACTAGGCTACGGCAGCCTTTTATAATAATAATAAATAATAATAAAATAAATTCCGGTTACAGTGGGCTCAGGAGCATCATCAAACAGTGGACAGTAGAGGATTGCAAAGAACGTTGCCTGGTTTGACGAATCGCGGTTCCTGGAGTTTCATGCTGATGGAAGGAGCAGATTATGGCGAAATCCGTATGAATCGATGGATCTATCCTGCAACAACGGCTGGTGGTGGTGTATGATGTGGAAAGTCTTTCATGGTGTACGCTTGATATCAGTGGAGCAACACTGGGGTGGCACATGAAAACTGTTTTCCGATGTTATCTGAAAATTGTTTTTCGATCATGCGTATTCCTTCACACTGGGGTGCAAAATTTAAGGTCCAGTCAGGTTTTCCCATGTAGCTTCTCATAGGAGTGGCCTGGCTATGGAAAAAAGCATACCAAAGAAACCTCGTGTTACAGAAACGATGAAGGAAACAACACAAACACAACAACGAAAACAAAACGGTACAGAGAGACTTTATTCAAAAATGACAACATAGCACTGGCTGGCATCGCTGCATCGCTGCCAAAGATGGAACAAAGGGAAGAGGTGGTCCTCAGTAGGAGATATGGCAACCCCTAAAGTCGATGCAGGCTTTGCACCGTCTGTCCATACTTAGAAATACTAATAACAATGTTGTTGATAAGTTCTTGCGGTAACATCGTCCATTCCTCTATCAGCGCCATCTTCAGCTGGTTGCTAAATAGTTAGATAATAATTCTGTAAAGGTCATTTATAAATTTTGGGTGTGGGGACGTGCCGTTAGGATTCTCCCCAGAGCGTCCCATATGTGTTCGATGGGATTTAGATCGCAGCAACGGGCAGGCCAATCCATACGAACAATGTCCTCATTTTCCAAAAGCATATCAGCAGCTGCAGTGCGATGCGGTGTGGCGTTATCATCCAGGAACCTGGGGCCAATGGCACCTCAGAACAGACACACACGGGGAAGGATTACCTCAGTACAGTACCGCCTTATAGTATATGGAGTTGTGTATGTCCATCCAAGATAATGCCTCCCTAGACAGAGAACATCTCGATCCCTTTCAGTGATGTTTGGGGGTGATACCGTGAGCCAACCGCTCGCCAGATTAGCTGACATCCAGAATCGCTGCTGAGACTGAATCTACTCTCACCAGTAAAGAGTACCTTAAATAAAGATTGTGGTTGTAACCTTTAGAAATAGTGTTGGTCTTTAAGTTTTGCGCACCAGTGTATTCCAACAGAATTTCACAAGTCCAGTATGTTACAAGGCCAGAAACACAGAATTAGTTCAGGAAAACCAATGACTTCAGCCTACTGTGGTGGCCTCCCGACTTAACAGATCCCAATCCAATTAAACACAAGTGGGATGAGGTGGAACAACCTCTTCAGAGTAGAGATCCGCACCATCCAGTGTGTAAAAACTGTAGGAAGCAACTGAGTTAACCTGGAGCAGCATCTCTAGCATGCTTTCGACAACTCGTTGAATCCATGCCATGAGAAATTCTGGCTGTTCTGAGAACTAAATGGGACCTACTGGCTATTAGTAGGGGTACCTAATGAAGTTATACCACGGTATATAACAATCATTTACAATTATACAGGGTTGAACAAAATAATGGAAAATCCTAATGCAAAAGCAGTAGTTTTTGTAATGAACATGCAGTGATTGTGGAAATTTTTTTTTTTTTTTTGCAAATAGTCCTGTACTGCGAAGTACAGGACTATTCCAAATAGTCTTGTACTGCGAATGAAAGACAATAAAATCTGTTTATTTATAGATGCTATAAAAAGGTACGTGAAGAAATTCACTAACCTGCCTGAATTCCAGAGAGGTCAAACTGTTGGTGCACGTTTAGCAAGGGCATCAGTGACTAAAACTACTGATTTGTTTAATGCAGCGGTTCCCAAACTGGGGTCCGTATACCAGTTCCAGGGAGTCCGCGAAACAACCCTCTGGAACTGCTCAAATTATTCGTTCTATGTATAACAACTCGATGATAAATAAAGTTATTATATATTTATGTAAAAATAAGAATAAAGTTCAGTTGTTTTAAACAAAAATAAAACTTTGAATTTTCTTTCCAGAAAACCAGTGTTCACACACACACACACACACTGCTTTTTTTTTTTTGTGACGGTACGCAACGGCGTGCTGGCACCTTTATTAACAGTGACATTTGGATGCAGTGCACTTTGAAATTTGTAATATTCCGTAAATTTTTTTCGCATGTTTATCTACTATTCAAATAAGCTTAAAATTATTTAACTAAATTTACATTTTTCACTGTCTATTGTTAAGATATTTTCTACATAAAACTGTATAACCATTTTCATAATTCTAAATTACTCAGTCGGACCTCTGTTTAATTATTTTGAATTCCCCTTGTTTCCGCTGAGCGAGAAAATTTTCATATAGCGAACGGATTAGGAGGGAATTAACTCTGTTCGCGCCCTGTTCGCATTTCTGGCCTTCAAGCAATTAGTGGTGCTGAGCGAATTAAGAGAGCTGAAGGGATTACCATTCTACAACTTAGTGGTACCTGGTAAAAACTATCCGACCATCCGTCCCACATACGGAGAAGTCGCGCTGGTCTGCAGTGAGCGGATCAAGGTGTATTCCAAATGGGCTCTGGTCCACCTTCTACTGCAGTGGTGTCCAAACATTTCCCGTACAGGGCCATATTCAAAAAAATTCAAAGTTAGATTTCTTTACTGTGTTACATTTTCGATATCTTGTTGCATGAAAAGTAAAATCGAAAATATTCGAAAATTTTATTAAGTGCAATACACAGTTACATTTACTGAACAAAACATTAATGAGAAATTTTTTGATAATTAACAAAATTTAAAATGCTGTTTTAGTTCACTTTCTGGGCGGGTTGGACACCGCTGTGAATGAACTGTAAGCCCATTCGAGAATTAGGAGATCCTGATTTTCTTTTACACCGACAAATAATCATGTTTTTTCGCGGAAGTGCGTTATCGACATTTTTCCATAAATTTTCTCTATCTCTGTTTACATGGTCACAGTACCTGAATATCCGAATGACACCGCCATTTCGGACGGTTTCAAAAAAAAAAAAAAAAAAATTCAAATTTAAGAACTAGTGACAATACCAATGACGAGAGAAGGAAAACGAGGACAACGAAGGTATTAAACTTCTAAGCATGAATTGTTGGCATTTGGTGAAAATGAAGTTAGAAAATTGTCAATTAGGTTACAGTTAAATGCAATTCGTGGATACCTAATTGAAAAGATGGTTTCGGAAGAATTGAAGAATTTGATGGACGCTCTGAGTACGATACCAATTTCATCGAGCGAATGTGAACGAGGATTTTCACAAATGAATCTGATTGTCAGCCCAACCAGAGCTTCGTTGATGACAAAAACAGTTTCTTCACTACTGTTTCTTAAAATTGTATGCCCACCGCTGACCCGCTTCGATCCAGCAAAGTATGTCAATTCGTGGCTGCTTCGGAAACGTCATTCAGCAACCGAATCACACAAAGAGGAAGAAAAGAAGTCGGCATAGGGGGTCGGATGATGAAAACTTAATAAAAATTTGGAATATTCTACAAAAACTTTATTATAAAATTATTTTTATTTACTTATTATTTTTAGGGGCCATAGTCTAACGAAGGACCCTTAAAATGTCACTCGGTTGTCCGCCTGTCCGTCTGTCACAGTATTGTATCTCTGGAACCACTCAACCTATTGACTAGAATTTTTGCATGGGTTTGCACATCAAGTGGGCCAACATAACGCCATATTGATCATTGCTGATAAAAATTTGTCTGAGAAATGGAGAGGGGTTAAAATGTGGGGGAATAAAAATGTTGTCGACAACCTATAGCTACACCGTTGGAAAGAGCTCAACGAGATGTTTAGAATATAATTTTAAAATTAAAAATGGCGGCGCCAGACAGGAAAATGTGAGTAATTTTCGTGTCCCCCTCTATTTCCATCGCTAACGGAGCTAAAAATTTAAAAATCGCATTAGTTATGCGTTATTCGATGCTTATCAAGGGAAAACTACTCCGATTGAAATCTATCATTTATAATCAAATGATAAATTATAAATTTATGTGTTAAAATTAAAAAAAAACAATTTTTTATTGCACTTCGATAGCGCGCTTCTTCGTACTAAGTAACTCTCCTTTTGGTGACAAAAATGTTGCTAAATAGTTAGATAATAATTCTGTAAAGGTCATTTATAAATTTTGCGACTAGAAGTATTTTTTTAACAATTTTCAAAGCTGGAGTTGTCCCGGCAAGGAGTTACTCAGAGAGCGTGTTGAGGTGGTGGAGGAGAGGCGCCTGCGCGGAGTCTTGCACGGCCCTCACCTGCCAGTCGCTTCTCCGAGACTTTAATCGCTTCTCCCACCCTTGGCATTCAAAACAACAACAACTGGAAAGACTCAAATAGACAACGTTTTCGTTATTTCCTAAGTTTTAGGCCAAGCCAGGTACTAGAAACTTTTTTTCAGTTACATAAAGCTCTCTATTTGAGATGCTACACTAACACCATTCGTGTCATCCTTAGCGCCCGGCACTCAGTAGTTGACCGATTTATTTATTTATTTTATTCACATTTTACTATATATACTTGAACAATTAATTTATACTTAATAAACTGTGTTAATATACTAAATTTGTTGTTCTTATTCCAAAAGCATTACTACGAAAGTAAAAATATCATGAAAAAAAATTTTTAGAGTACTTTTCATATTCTTTTAATTTTCAAATTTTCCGGATAGCAAAGAATGAGTACCGGCATCTATTTTTTTACAAAAAAAAAAAGCACTGTATATATGGGATTCGCGGACTTTTTTTCAATTTTGAAGGTGTTCGTAGATCTCAGTAGTTCGGGAACCACTGATTTAATGTATCCAGAGAAACCGTATCGAAAGTGACTTCTACATTCACCAAGCATGGAAAAACAAAATCTGATACGACGAACTGCGACAGAAAATCAAAGCTGACTGAAAGGGACCGCCGGACATTGAAAATGTAGTACAACAGTTCGGCAAGACCTTCATAAATCTGAAATTTATGGCGAATAGCGGCTGCGCCATAAATCATCATACCATCACCTTTAAACGGGCGAATTACTGCCACTAGTTACGTTAATTTTCTGAGTGACCAGGGTCGTCCCAATAGTGCAAACATTGTTTCCTCCAAACGATACCATGTTTCAAAGTGATAATGCTCCTATACATACAACCAGATGTGTCCAACCCTGATTTGGGGAGCATGAAAATGAGGCTAGGCATCTCCCATGACCTACACAATCAACAGACTTCAAAGCTACTGAGCCCATGTGAGCATATTTGGAGAGGAGAGTGAGGAGCACATTTCCTCCACCTTCATCGTTCAAGGAGCTTGAAAAGTTCCTCCAAGAAGAATGGTCCGATATTCCTCTAACACAATTGAAGATTTATTTGAATCTTTTTGCGTAGAATACAAGCTATTTTAAAAGAAAAGGGTGGCCCAACACCATATCTGTAACTTTTATCACGGTTGTTTCCATTAGTTTGTCCACCACCTATATGTAAAAAACCTGTAATGAACAAAATAAACACACTCGTGAGCCAAAACATCCTGCGCCAGTCAGTGCTGTGGAATGCGTTCACTCGTGGAAACAGGGGTGATCATAATGTTTTGGCTCAAGAGTGTATTTATTTTGTTCATTGCTGATTTATTGCATACACGGGTGGCACAGTAGTGGCTGTCAGTCGTCAGTAAGAAGCTCGTGGAATGGGGAGAGGAAAGGACCAGATCAGTTTCGAAAGAGGATTGATTTGCAGTACTAGGAAGGTAGGGCCAGCAACTCAGCAAACGCAGACATTGTCGGCTGTTCGACGGACATCGTGGTGACGGTGTGGCGTAAATAGTCCAAAGAGGTACACACAACCACCCAAAGTGCCAAGACGGTGAGGCCGCCACCACCACCACTGGTCGAGGTGAAGGGCGGTTCGCACCTGCTATCCGGGACAACATACAGCTCATGATCCCTCAGTTAACAGCGGACTACAACCAGGGTATACAGACAAACATTTCTGAGCACACCATTCGGACGCTCTTGTGAATAGACCTACGGAGTAAGCGACTTGTGCATGTGCCATGTTGATCGACTGTCATTGACACCTTCGCCTACAGTAGGCATGGGAACACCGTTCCTGGACATTAGACTCATAGAAAAGAGTCGCCTAGTCTGGTGAATCAAAGCTCCATCATGCCGATGGACGAATGCGTATTCGACGGTGAACAGCTGAAACTAGACTGCACGGTTGGACGAACACAGATTACCGGCAGAGGTATCATAGTTTTGGGTATGTATTCATGGACATCACTGGGTCTCCTCGTCCCTCACCGAACATATCCTAACTTATATTGTTTCGGGCAAAGTTTTGCCCTACGTGGTAACCGTGTATCCAGATGGCATTGATTCTTTCAATAACACAACGCCCTGTGTCACAGGGTTCGCATCGTGCAGGAATTTTTGTTATTTTGGTTTTTTTTTAGGAGCATTAGCAACTAAGGCCATATTGCTCCGGGATATGCGGTGGTCATTCCCTGACCTTCCCGCATCCTCCGTATTTGGTGGTGACGGGCTCGAACCCCGGTCTAATCAAGAAGCGTGTGCTACGCACTGCTGCTCCTTCCCACCTGGCTACGGAGCCGCCTCGTGCAGGAATGGTCAGATAATCAAGTCCAAACATTTCGTGTGCTCCTCTGGCCTCTAAAGTCCCCTAACATCGAACTTGTGGAAGCGGTGAAATGCAGCACTCGCCAGTCCATGCCAGTACCTCGCTCCGGTGCTGAACTCAGGGTCATCCTTCTATCAGCTGATCCAAGGTAACTGAGGACACCTTCCGTGGTTTCGAGCAGACGTTAGCACGTCGAGTGCAAGCAGTTATCAAGGCGAAAGGTGGCCCAATACGCTATTAAGTAGGTGATCAATGTTTTGGCGCATAAGTATATATATCCGTAATAAATACGAAAATACAAGACGTATTTACAATTATTATTATTATTGTTGTTGTTGTTGCAGTGCCATGGCTCAATGGCACTTAATAGCAGCCGCCACCGACTATTTAATTGTACAGGTTTCCGTTTTTAGGACCTTATAAAAGCCACGATTTTAAATGCTGTAGTACACGATACAAGTAATAAATAGTTTTATAAATTACATTCTAAAAACCCATACAATAATATAATGTTCAAAAGTCTGTAACCTTAGGGAAAATGAAACAATATACACTTAATTCATTTATAAAATTTATTGCCATTAACATCCATACACAAATTCTTGTACGATCGTTTTCTTGCTCTTAGAACAGTTTCAATCATGTGAGAGCCTGCATTCCGAATGTTTCGCTTCACTGCAGCAATACTCTTTAGCTTTGGGCTATAAACCATGGCCTTCAGGTACCCCCTTAAGAAAAAGTATCAAGTCATCAGGTTATTTTAATTCCTGAAATATGTAAGCAGATAGTAGAAACAAATTTGTGTTTTTGCAAATTAAAAAAAAAATAATAATTCCCCATATATTTCCTATGGCTCCAGACTTTTGTACACCTAGTACAACCGTGACAAAATGGAATTTAATTTTTTTTTTTTTTTTTTCTCTCTCTACCATTTTATGAACCAGAAAAATGAGAACGAAACGCGGAACGCGAATATAGTATACTTAAATCAGGAGACTAGGTCAAATCTGTAGGGGGGGGGGGGGGGGGGGTGTAAACAGAAGGCATTACAGTACTCTATTTGCAACCACTCAGCCACGGTTCTGTTATATTTCTCTTCTTATTTAGAAACAAATTCTCTCTCTCTCTCTCTCTCTCTCTCTCTCTCTCTCTCTCTCTCTCTCTCTCTCTCTCTCTCTCTGACAAGTAATGCACCTTCGTTTTGACAGTAAAAAAAAAAGTGCCGCGTAAGTATAATCAAACATTTTAATTATCTTTGCATAAATATCTACTCCCCCCCCACTCGGTAAAATTACTGTTATTAAGCATATGGGTGTTTTTAATGCATATTTATCTCTTTTTTTGGAGCATAGATGCATGCATAAATTTAGGGGGTTCCTCCCCTTACTCTGTAAAATTACTGTTATTAAGCATATGGGTGTTTAGACTGAGATGCATTTAGGGCTAAAGCCTCAAGCTGCGAGCAAATTTAGACTATGTATATATTAAGTGCAATAGCATCATTAATACACAGCGGTGTTTCTGAATAAACAGAATATTTGTAAGGCGGCATCGTTTTAAGTTATATCTCATATTGTGAATACCTTCACAACGAGTTGTCATGATATTATCTGAGAATAAGTAACATTAGTCTTCTTCTTAGGTGAAGCGTTACTTATTCGAAGTAGTGCAATATCATGGCAACTCGTTGTGAGGGTATTCACAATATGAGATATAACGTAAAACGATGCCGCCTTACAAATATTCTGTTTATTCAGAAATGGCTGTGTATTAATGATGCTATTGCACTTAATATATGCATATCGGTGTTTTTAAAGCATATTTATCTCTTTTTCGGAGCATAGATGCATGCATAAATTTAGGGGGTTCCTCCCCTTTAAATTCAAATATAAATCTCCCCCTCTCTACTTAAGTTATAACGCTTTGAGATTTACTGCCACAATACAACAGTGAGTGGAAGAACTGCCTCTTAGAGCGACAAAAGCGATTATTAAATTTCGTACTTAAAAATTAATTTATTTAAATATAGTTATTATCCCAAATTCGATTAGCGTCTACACCAAGACTAACGTCTGTAGTGTCTCCCAATCAAAGATGTATCTTTTAGTCGTGAATTTAATTTTGCTTCTAGAATTTCCCTCATCATTTTCCAGACTGCATGCCACTAATAGCTTCCTGGTTTATTAAAAACAGCTCCTGTCATCATCGTAGTTACAAGGTGGCCCGAAAACTGTTTTCAGGGTCCTGAAAACAGTTCTCGGGACATTTTTTTTTTTTTTTTTTTTTAAATTGCAGGTGCCTCTCGCCGATCGCGGGAGACAGGACCGACAAAGCAATTTTTAAATAACAGAGACAGGAAAAATCAAAAGTGATGCAAATTATATGTATAAAAATATGTAAGTTGTTTAACCCAAAAAATACCAAACACGCGAAGCCTGACACGCTGGGAGATGACAAGGATGATTTGTTGATGAAAGAACCTGATGAGGGAAGTAAAAAATTGCCTTTGATAACTGTGTGATTGAGCGCCGATTATCCTTTTTTTCACAGAGTTCTTTATAATGTAATGATTTATATTTTCCAGCCCTAACATACAAATCAGCCTGCGACACATACCTGTACAATGTGCACTATGATCAAAACAGTCTATGCGCTAAAAATCTCGAAAACAAGAACAATCACATTACATTATTTCATCATTATTACTATTAAAAATCTATCAAATACAAAAAAGCAGGAGCACAATTCATGAGCGCTAAGAGACAAGCTCATCGACATGTAAAGGCTTGCCAGCTCAAAGAGAATTGTTACAAATTCAAGTGTCGACTGTTCTCTGGACCGGAACGCGCTTTGAGGTTGGGCAGATCACACCTTCCTGGAGTTGGTCTCCGATACTCCCTGATGTGATGGTGAATTATAGAATTCCGCTTTCTTATATCAGCCTTATCAAACATGATCTTGTCTATGCAATAAACAACCTGCCAAGCAAATGCACTGCAGACCCAAAAATTTTCCGGTCCATTCATAATACATCAACCCCCTCCTACTTACCGTCAATAGGATTCTCGCTTCTGCAACTATACCCTCAATCTGGAAGCAGTATACGCAAAGCCCATAACCAAAGACCAACGGGAAAAAAATCCAATAAGGGATTCTGGAGAAAGCCATCTCCAGACACACAAAATGAGCACTGCTTTAGCCGCAGACCCGGCTATTTACGCTCCGCCATAAAGAAGAGATCAACAACCACAAACCTCATGGAGATTTTCTGTAGGATCCAACATTCCCTCAACAACAGAGGGCAAATGGATAAAGTTTTCTTCGATATCAAAGCAGCATACGACATACTCTTCATCAATTCCCTACTTATAATAATCGAGAACTACTTCAGAATTACTGGCCCCATACTTGAGACATTTAGACAGCTACTCACTGGAAGACAAATATCCTTGTGATGAATAATAACAACAGCTTCAAGTACACCATAAACAGAGGCGTACCCCAAGAGGATGTTCTGTCTGCATCCTCTTGGGGTACGGCAGTCCTCGACCCCTTCATGTCGTTGCACCAAAACTTTATTTCGTATGCAGGTGGCCTCAAGATGCTCATCTGCTCACAATAGAGCCAAGACACTGTACATATCTCGCAGGCTGCAACACGTCAGATTTTGGATCATGTAGCCTATCTCAAAGCTACTGGCTTTGAATTAAATCCCAGCAAATCCGGCCAGATCACTTTATTCAAATAAAAAGAATAAAAATAACATCACAGTCTTTCTAGATGGCCTCCCTGTCAACAGGGTCACGAATCACACAGATTTAGAAATCACCTGGGACGAACAACTCATCTTCTTGCGACACTTTTTGCGACACTTCTTGCGAACTTCATAACTCAATATGTCCTAAATCGTCTCTCTCTCTCTCCGATTGCATTCTACACATCTGTTGTTTGATCCTATTAATCGTCTACTCGACTCAGGAGGTTCTTTAGTACACGCTTCTTGATTAGACCGGGTTCGAGCCTGTGACCTACGCCTCCGTAGCCAGGTGCCCCTGCCCCTGCCCACGGAGAGGCCTCCGAGCAGTATGGACGCAGCAAAGAAAGCCCATGGTGCTCTATCAACGATCTATAGTACATTTTCTTGTAGAATTAGGGAGGTCATAATTCCACTGTAAAGCAATTTTAAGACCACACTTGGAATACTGTGTTCAAGTATAGTGGCTGCGCATGAGAGAGAGAGTTCTGGCTTTCATCTAAAGACTTGCCCATCTTTGGATGAAAGCTTGGTGAAATCGGTTGAATTTTCACCATTATAAATGATTTCAGAACTTTTATAAATGATTCGGGGAGGGGGGGATAGACTGGATTGCAAGAAGTTTTCTTTTAGCCAGCAGAGTTGTTAATTAATGGAAAATAAGTTACCTCCATGGATGGAGGCGGCCGACAGCTTGGGAAAATTCAAAGGTCAGCTGGATAGGCACCTACGTGAGGAGAGAGTCAAACAGGTACCGTAGTTTATTTTATTTATCTGATATTAATGTTTAATTAATTAATTATTATTATTATTTTTTGGAAGGTGCAGCAAAAGCCTGGGAACTTCCTTGCACCAAATGGTTAATAATAATACTGCCATGTCAAAAGATGTTGGATAATAATGACCCAAGGTGGGACATTATCATTCACTCTCATCGGCACGATCTGGGAATCGTTCTTGCAACTCAGCATAATCTCATACGTTAATGATTTGAATACGTTAACGATTTCAAAGTATCCCAGCACGCAGCAATAGTTAACTAATAAACGGTAACACAAATCAAACTACTACAGTAATTGAGTACCTAGAGATGATAAGGCTATAAAATAACCACACTAGGTCTGCCCAGATGTCCGTTACAAACAGAAGGGAAAAGAACGGAATTCAAGTCATTGTGAAATAGACAGAAATCAAATGGTATCGTGTCACTCGGAACTAGGTCTCAAGTCGTAGCAAGCTGGGACATCCAGCAAGAGCTATCATGTTGCCGCAACTCCCATACCTCAAAGATGAATAAAATAGTTTGTACTGTTTTTTTTTTTTTTTTTTTGTCTCCTCCATAGATATTATTATAAACTCATATTATACGCTTTAATCGAGGGTTGGTAAAATTGTATATAAGTACCTGGTTTCTGCAAATATTAAGTTAAGTTTATTTTGTTGAACCTACTCGGAGCTATTCTTAGCAACTGCAAGGAAGTATGTAGACCAGTGGTTCTCAAACTTTCTGAGCCCACGCCTCCCTTGACCTGTAAAATTTTCCCGGTGCCTCCCTTGAAGTAAAGCATCTATAATTGTGCGATTTCTTATTTTTAATATGTTAATACAATAATTATTAATACTACATGAAATAATAAGCATATGTAGTTCTAAATTACATTAGTAATTTAAAACTACAGATGCTTATTATTAGAACTACGTAATTAGAACTACAACTTCTAAATTACTAACGATTATTATCAGTAAGTAATCAAAAACAATAAAAACACAATCGCACACCGCTGAAACCATATTTTCAATCATGCAGCTAATGCTAAACTATGCAATCTACCTATATATGCCATACATAGTACGCACTAAATTATATATACAGTATTACATTACATCATATCAATCATAATTCATCAATCCATTTCAGCAAAATATAATATTTTATTTTCCAAATAAATGTTTATCTCATGTTTATATCGAAGTTAGAGTGAGATAGGTGGCGGTAAATGCTTTAAAAAATAGGTTATAAAATTTAATGTTATGTTATGAAAAAATATATATTTTTTTATTTATGTTTGTTATTTGGTTTTTAGGAGCATTAGCAACAACTAAGGCCATATTGCTCCGGGGATATGCGGTGGTCAATTCCCTGACCTTTCCGCATCCTCCGTATTTGGTGGTGACGGGCTCGAACCCCGGTCTAATCAAGAAGTGTGTGCTACGCACTGCTGCTCCTGCCCACGGAGGAGAAATTTTTTTTATTTATATATGTTATGTTATGAAAATTACATTTCTGTTAAAGTTTTCGGGCCTCCTTTTGCACTAGTCCGCGCCTCCCAGTTTGGAAATCGCTGACGTAGACTGTATTAACAATTCGTTCTTTGCTGTATCTTATGAAATACTTGTATAACATGAATTATTTGTACACACACACCATGTAATAATAGCTGTTACCTGATATATATTGTTACAAATCGTTATTGTAATATTAAGCGACTGCCACTATTATACTCTACTTTGATAGTATGAATCTGAGCTATTAGTATTAGTAACGGCCGTATGGTGCAAGAAAGCCTATGGCTTATGCTGCACCAGCCAAAAAAAAAAAAAAAATCCGAACAAAACAATGATAAAAACGAAAATTAAATAAATAAATAATAATAATTAATAAATAAATAAAAATAATAAAATGAAATTAAAAATTAAATAAAAAGGAAATTAATCCTATCATCCTATGCGCTTCCCTTACCCGAAAGTATTATCCAGATGACCTTTGAATTTCCCCAAACTGTCGGCCTCCACCACCCATGAAGGCAACTTATTCCAGTAATTTATAACTCGCTGGCTAAAATAAAACTTCCTGCAGTCCAATCTAAACATTTCCCCGCGTAACTTGAATTTATGTCCCCTAGTTCTAGCATCATTTATAATCTTGAAAATTTTGTCCTCATTCATTTTACTGATGCCTCTCAGAGCCTTAAACACCTCAATCAAATCTCCTCTAAGGTGTCTAGTTTCCAAACTCTGCAACCCACATATTCGAAGTCTTTCTTCATAAGGATGCCCTTTTGCCGATCTCACCAGGCGAGTTACCCTTCTTTGCACCCTTTCAAGAAGCTCGATGTCTTTCTTTAGGTGCGGTCTCCATACTTGAACACAGTATTCCAAGTGTGGTCTAACATAGGCCTTATATAATGGGATTATCACGTCCCTATCTCTACTTGCAAAAGTTCGATAGATCATCGATAGGACACCATGGGCCTTCCTTGCAACCTGTTTACAATGCTCAGAGAATTTCATGTCTGACCGTATCGTAACACCCAAGTCCCTTTCCTCCAGTACTGGGTTTAGTTGAACTCCACCTAGTGAATAAGTTATTTTGGGATTACTGTTTCCCAGGTGTAATACCTTACACTTTGTTGGATTAAAGCACAGCTGCCATTTTTCTGACCATTCTTGAAGTCTATCTAGGTCTCTCTGAAGAAGCTCAGCTTGACAGTGATCATTAACTACTCTACCAATTTTAACATCATCTGCAAATTTAGACATCACGCCCTCTATCCCTTCATCAATGTCGTTTATGAAAATTAAAAACAACAGTGGTCCTAATACTGATCCTTGGGGAACCCCACTTCTTACATCAACCTAATCTGAGGAATAGCCATTTATCACAACCCTCTGCCTCCTGCCCTGAAGCCATCCTTCTATCCATCTAAGGATTTTCCCAGTGATTCCAACCTGTTCCAGCTTATAAAGCAACCGCTCATGTGGGACTGAGTCAAAAGCTTTGCTGAAATCTAAATAAACAATGTCGAAATTATTTCCTAAATCCAGCTCGTGAGTGACCCTTTCGAAATAGCGAACCAGATTTGTTAAACATGATTTTCCCTTTACAAAACCATGCTGAGTATCCTTGAGAATTTCAATTCTATCCAAATGATCCTGAATTCCACCCTTGATCAATGCCTCCATGATTTTCCCTACTACTGAAGTCAGACTGACAGGTCGATAATTTCCCACTTCACTTTTAGAGCCACCCTTATGTATGGGAGATACATTTGCACTTTTCCAATCCAAGGGAATCTCCCCAGAGTCTAGTGATGCTCGCATAACCAGCCTCAGTGGTTCAATGCACTCGCTTGCCGCCTCTCTATAATGCCCAATACGTTCTAAGTTGATATCAATATTGTAAAAGAAGCATTGTCAGCTTCAGGAAGGAAAATCGTTTAGCAATTTTTTCGTTAAATTAATTTTTAATTGTGTTCATTTGATTTTTAATTATTTGTTGACTGTAATGTATGATTTCGATTTTTTAATTGTTTTCGTTTTAATTTCTGGAGAGTGTCATACGGAAGTATTCTACGTATCATATTGAGATAAACTTTTCTTATTCTTTTACAAATACTGTATATTACTGTACTACGGATATATTGTTATTATCTTTAACGTATTTCCAGTACTGTATACAATTCTAACAAGCAGGCTGTTCAGGGGTGAAAGCTGATTCAATAATAACAATAATAAAATGGCTCACAAGCAGGTCGCTCATTCCTGAAGCATTCACGCTCGCCTACCAAGACTAGGTATTCAACACCAGGAATTACAGAAAATAGATGACCAAGGTCCCTGCAATAACTGATGACACGTCGACGATGCCACCTGGCCTCAGAAACGATCCAACACATCACCGCAGGATGCAGGGTGATCACCCAGACGGAGTACTCATAGACAAGATAATCAGAAACTAGCGAAGAAATACCAGTTTATCAAAGAAAGTGTACTATTACAAGTACGAACATCAGGCTGTACTAGATATCTCAACCTGCAAGTTGTACTGGAACAGCGTCATAATAACGGACAAAACTATCCCGTACAACAGACCAGACATAACTCTCGTCGACAAGTAGGAAAAAGTTAACTATCTGAACAACATAGGGGTGCCCACCAGCAACCTCCAGAAAACTAACGAGGAAAAGGTCAGGAAATACAAAGAGATGTGGCATAAGGAACAAGTAAACCATCCCGATCACCTTGTCAACCACTAGCATAGTGCCAAAGAGCCCACATAAGAACCTAGCAGCAATAGGCCTCCCAGGGAATACCTACAAGAGGAACTCTCTGACTATCCTACAGGTATTCAGGAGTGCGGCTTTCTAGAGTTCCTTATAGGTATTCTCTGGGAGGCCTATCGTTGCTAAGTTATTATGTGAACTCTTTAGCACCATGCCGTTGGTTGACACAGGGATCGAAATGGTCATTACTTGTTCCATACGTCACACTTCTCTGGCTTCCTGTCTAAGGTCTGTGTACTTCCGAATCTTTTCCTCGTAGGCTTACTGAAGGTTGCTTGTGTTGGGCATCGCTATGTCTAGCAAGTAGGTAAGTCTTTTCCTTTTTGTCAGTGAGTGTATGTGCGATCTGTTGTGTGGGACCATCTTGTCCGTTCTTATGATGCGGTTCCAGTACAAATTGTGGATAGGGATCCCTAGTACGGCCTGCGGTTCGCACTTATAATACGGTATACTTTCTTTGAGCAAATGGTATTTCTTAGCTAGCTTCTCGTGTATTATCCTGGAGACCTGGTTGTGCCTGTGAGCATACTGTGTCTGTGTGATCACCCCGCATCCCATGATAATGTGTCGGTTTGTTTCTGAGGCGAGGTGTTATCGTCGACGTGTGTCGTGTTTATTATTATTATTATTATTATTATTATTATTATTATTATTCAGAAGACAAAATGAACATTTACAAGGTAAAGACCTCACCCAAACTAACATCGTATCCATCAGCCTAAAGTTCAGGATGGATTTTGAGCCCGAAAACACTCCTACTGGTACAAATAATTCAAGCCACAGTTGCGCTCATATACCAAAACGCTAAATAACCAATCAATTAAATCTACAGCCTTGAGTCTTACAGATGACGTCTACTATCACTTGTTCCGAAAACTGTTAAAAAGCATCCTGGCACATTTAAAAAAAAAAAACAGATGAATAAAAGAACACGGCACCTACACAATGTTGTAAAACCAGGTAATACTAGGCACAAAAGGAAAGGTATTTAAGGTATTTTTGTTTTTTGAGGCGGTCTCCAGAGCTCCCCCCCCCCTATGTACCGCAGTAGCATCTGAAAAGCAAATTTGCCAAAGCCGGCAAGTGTGAATAAGTGTTGATGTGTAAAGTTTATATGTGTGTTATGTTGAATGCTGACGCCTGGCAACTTCGCAGCCAGAGGGCAGTGAATACCTGATCCGCTTCCCCTGACTCCCATCCCATGCCACTTGGAGGCGTGCCAGGGACCACAAACAGGTAAAGACTCTTTAGTGGGATAATAATGAAAAATGAAAAGGAGCATAGGTGAGAAGTAGGGGTAAGGGAATGGATGGGAAAGAAAAGGAAAGCGAGGGGATGAAAGAAATAGGCATCCCCAAAAGAGGAAGTCAGCAATAGATTAAAGATTAAAAGATACTAATGGACAAAGCTTACACAGTTCAGTAAGGCACACAGCCAAATAAAAGTAAAACTAATATACACATTATTTACGAAGCCAACAATTTAACATTTCTCTCAACTAGGAAGAGTAGAGAAATCACTATTTACAGCAATAAATAAATATGGAATTTGATTATCAAAACTACAATCACTTTTGAAGATTAATTTAATTTAGCCCTTGTAGGAAGGGTGCTTTCACTCCTGTACTTATGCGAAGAAATCAGAACACCATAATAAGACAGTAAAGAAAACTAACATTCTACAAACAACGAAGCAATAATGATGAAATCAGCTTTAGCATGTAAACTGCATCCATTTTAGAGGATACACTTTCGTCAATCCTATTAAGTGGGTTAACCAACACACATACACCTAAAAGAGAACATAAACATACAGCATGTATTCTTTCCATGCTTAAATCGTCAAGTTTTACATACTGCCCAGCAAACAACAATAAACACAAACATTATCCTAAGATTGGTCCTTACACAATCAACTCAAGACCAAAACAGAAAAAAACATCTATTACTTACGCTAAACTAGATACAGAGACCTAAGGATTTTGTCTCATCCATAACTGCCATATCTACAGCTTGGAAAAACCAATCATGAGTTCCCACAATACTTCTGTGAGCCAAAGTCGCATACATGGAAGAGAAATCCGACCATGTACAAACCAAGTCCCATATAGAGTAATTAAGTATCAGCAGTGCAATCCAAGTTCAATAAACATAATACTCAATAACACATCACTTTCAAAAGGGCGCCTCTGTAGCCAGGTGGGAAGGAGCAGCAGTGCATAGCACACGCTTCTTGATTAGACCAGGGTTTCAGCCTGTCACCTCCAAATACGGAGGATGCGGAAAGGTCAGGGAATGACCACCGCAATTCCCGGAGCAATATGGCCTTAGTTGCTAATGCTCCTAAAAACCAAATAACAAACAACAATCACTTTCAAAAACAATATGTCTGATTCAGTCCTAATATCACTAGGATTATAGTTTAACGTTTTGCAATACAACAAAAAATACATTTAACACTCTTCAATAAATACATTTAATAATCTTTCCAAGTTTTATTCCAGAATCATTAATCTGGACAGAAACATGGACCCTTAATTTCGGTCCGAAGATTATTTACAACTATGTACAATGTTCCATTCATGAAACAACCAGCTCACATTCAATCATTGTCTACTATTAATCTAAGAATCCAAATATATACTAATAAAGTAATGCACCACAATCGTGTTAGTCACTTCAAAGTATATCTCTATTCGTTATAGATTTTCTTCTGTTAAACAACTTATCTGCATATTCAGATAAAGCCAAAAATTATCCTTGATCTCTAAGAAGAACTGAATGAATCAAAAATCCCAGTTAGGATTTGTAGCTCGCGTCTAATATCCAAATATATGTTACAGTTAAATAACAGATGCTCCACAGTCTCAGGAACACCGCAATGACAGAGAGGAGAGGTGACCAAAACAAAAGAGACTAACTTGCTGTTAACTTAAGGCCCAGTGTCCTGTTAACAGAAACGTAACGTTCAGAAGAGGATTAAACCAGTTCATCTGTTTATTATATTCCGAGACATGAGGAATGAATTCATTTGTAATTCTACCTAACTCTGATTCACTCCAGTCTTGTTGCCAATCCCTTAAAAATTCACTCCGAAGCCTAGCAATGTCATCTTTTTCCGGGAAATCGAGATTCAGAAAGTAATTCCCCACACCTGCCGGTAGATGTTTCCTACGATGATACTGCAGGTATTGAAAAATTACCTCATATTGTACTGGTATCCTCAACAGAGAACCTGCAGAGCCACGGTCGAAACCGTTCTGCAAGCCCTAGATACAGCCAAAAGAAAAAAGCGCTGCGCCTGCAAAAGGTTTTTTCTAACTGAATTATGATTAAATCTGGAGCGCCAGGCACCAGCAGCATAGCAAGTTATTGGTAAAAATAAACAAATATAATACAATTTGAGAGTAGCGGGCTTAAGGCCCTAGACATTTTTGGTGATTCTCAAAATTTTACCTGTCAACACCCTGATCTTATGTAATACATATTTAGCATGATTAACAAAATTAAAGCGGTCATCTAACATAATTCCCTAATATTTATAAGTACAAGTAATTTTAAATGCTTCACTATGAAGCTTAATATTGGGCGGTCGATTTAAATTTAAGTATCCTTTTAACAACAACTGATTAGTTTTAGGGATTGAAAATTTTAATTTGTGTTAAACACATAAATTAAATTAATGATGACTTTTATTCCCTTCAGGAAATAAAAGTCATCATTATCTATGTTTTCTAATTCTGGCCTTGATTTTCCAAAATTTAACATAACAAGATCATCGGCAATTTTTTTAACTTTATCCAGGTCCACAGAAAGCCACCCATCAAGGACCACGTTCCAGCAAACAGGAACCGACAACGGATCCCAAAGGGCAGCCCTATTGATAGGTCTGTCTGGTCACAGAACAATAACCTGAAGTAAAAGAAACAAATCTATCACTAAAGTAACTTGAAATAAGCTGGTAAATAGGAACAGAGATCCCGGCCTCCCGGAACCTCGCCAGGACACTTTGCCACAAAAACGGTATCAAAGGCCCCTTTGAAGTCCACGAAGAGGCCGAAGACATATTTAGACTGTGAAGAAGAAACTGAATCCATGACCTTTTTAATTGCACCTATTGTGGACATTCCTTTTGTAAAACCAAATTGCGTTTTTGCATATAATTCCTTAGCCAAATAATAAATTTGAAACCTTATTACAATTAATTTCTCCATAACCTTACCGAGAATCGGAAGAAGGGCTATAGGTTTATGTGAAGTAGGTACATTTAGCAGCTTGCCAAAATTCTTTAACAGCAGTTTCAGATTTGCCAGTTTCCAAGGTTTTGGAACCCCCTCCCCCTCATTTAAACAAGTATTTAGTAATTATGAGTTTAGGACAGACCTTCTAAACCCTTTTCAACACCGCAACTTCAAGTAGGTCAACTCGGGGACATTTTCCATCTTTCATTGTGTTTATTGCATTCTCAATTTCAATTTGTGAGAAAGGATCCTTACAACTGTTGCCAACATAGGCTAAATGTTCAAGTCTCATCATAGTCCGTTCATTACTTTCAGGGACCGTTATCATCTGGATAAACAATTCCATCAAGCAGAGCATTGATAGAATCAGACCAAGTAAGTGTTTCGACATTATTACAATAAACGAAAACGTTTCGCCTGGATGTATTTTCTCACAGACCAATTTATAGGGTAAACCCCAAGGTTCATCTTTAAGCTTTGATTCATTCAACTAACCTATCTCGAGCTGAACGCTTTTCCCTGTAGATACTACTAAAGTATGCTCTCCTTGCCGTTTTATACAGTTCCTCGAGACGCTCAATCTCCACCCGAGATCTATTACCTCTTTTAGCACGTTGATAATTTCTCCGCGCTGTCTCTAATTTTTTTCTAAGAGATGTGAGTCCCTGGGTCCACCAGAGAACAAAATTTTTCTTAAGCTTTTTCTTTTGTAATGAGGCATCACAAACTTTGCTTATAAGTTTTTGTACTTCCACCTCCTGCGCACTGCCAGTTAACCGCCCTATATTTCCTATGTCGTCTGGAGAAGTATATTCACATAATTTAGTGTCAAAAGTATTCCAATCTGCCTCCTTAGTTTTATAACGAGGGAAATCAAAAGAACATCTCAAGGAACACGAGTCACAATTGGTAGCAATGTCAAAAGTTATGGCATTATGGTCACTGGAAGCTCACGAAGTGTGGACCATCCGGCCATTAACACATTGCCCAATCGTTGTTTGAAATTGTAATATCGATAAACGATTGGCCTTGTGATGAAACAAAAGTGGGTGGATGACCGTGAGTTCCACAACGTTAGAATGTTAGTTCTAAGTAATTCTTCCAATAGTTCTCCATTTGGATCCGTCTCCGGACTATTCCAAAGAGTGGATGAAGCGTTAGCGTCCATCATAATAAGCACTCTTTTGCCAGACAGTTTGATTAAGAGGTTTTCAATATAGTTAAGAAAAGATTCTATAGTCTGATGGTGTTGGCAACACCGTGCATACATGAAAACCAAGTAAATCTGTCCAAATGGACCGTTCAAGCACGCTCAAACAGAATGAGTAGTGCAGAGGCTATCAATCCTAGTGACTGTAAACCTGGGATCTGCTACCACCAAAGCAGCCCAAACTCTAATAATAGCATTACCCCCAACTCCTCTCGTAGTTTCTGCAACTGATGGAATCACTCTACAACGAGAAGGTAAGCCTTTCACAATGCCTTTATATGTGTATGCCGCCTGTAAACCAAGAAGTTTGATATTATGCTCAACAATGAGCTTTGACAAATCACCCATAACTGCAATTGCATGCTGACAATTCAATTGCAATGTTTTGATGTTTTCACTAATAATATTTCTATTAACTGATGTACTAAGCATAGTCAGTTCTAACTTTAGTGGCTTCCTGAGCTCTTCTAAATTCTGGGCACTTAATATCGCTATAAGAATGGTCAGACTTAGGCTTTCGCAACTTGCAGATTGGACAAACGATAGTAGATTCCTTGTTTGGGCACTGTCCAATTTGGTGACCCTGGTCGCCACAATGCCCGCAGGTACTTTGTTCCTGATGACAATTCTTGGGCGAATGTCCGTAGTTTAAGCACTTAAAACATCGCGAAGCGATTAAAGAGTCTTTAACACCGTACACGGACCAGCCCAAGTACACTTTAGCACCCAAACCCATAAGAATTTTTCTAATAATATCAGGCGTTTCTATAATCCAGTCTAGGTTATTTTTATTCCGCGATCTGATTTTAAATCTAATTTTTAATGTGCGCTTAAATTCTACTGTAATTCCATGACCAAACAGGTTTTTGTCGTAAAGATCATCTAATAAGTCATCTTTATTGAAGTCATAAATTATTAACGTAGAATTGAGTTTCTTTGGTAGGCCCATAGACAAATTTAATTCTTTAAATTTATTACAGCTTTTAAGCTTATCTAGATCATTCTGTGACGCAGTTTCTATCAATATACCTTTTTCACGAACCTTTCTCACTGATCTTATTTTTAACTGTTTAAACTTCCTGTCTCACTTCTTCACTAGTTTTGCAGGTACTAGTCCTGCCCTTACAATCACTATATGCTTTGGCATAAGCCCTTTATTAGCCGAGACCTATGTGCCTATTTTAGAGGCAATCATACTAGCAAAGCTAGGGGCCTGAACAGTCACTGGCAAATTTTTCTCATCCATCCTCGCTTTCAATTTCTCATTTTCTATCGTTAGGTGCAGCATAAACCTCTCCACTGAATTCCAGATTCGACTAACGTCTATAGTCAGAGAAGAGATAACATTTTCACCATCCCTCAAAACATCTAAAAGGTTATTTTTTTAACGCAAAGATCCGAAGTCCAATGTCGAGGTATCAGCTGCAAGTACATTACCACCTTGACTATTTACACAGTGTTATTCAACTCTTCTTGTGTTGCATTCAACAGTTCCCACTTATCTATGTTCTATGTTAAAATCAACAAATTTATTGCAACGGTTCCTGCAATTCGTTCAAGTTAGCCTCAAAAACATCGGGGAAAACAGAAGTCATCTGGCATCGATGACTGAGAAACATTATCATCTGACATTTTTCCTAAGTTAGCAATATCAAAACAGTATATCAGAACAAAATAACCCACTTTAAGTACAAATTAAAACCTGGATGAAAACCTGTATGGCAATATAAAATCACAGCAATTTTGTTAATCAATAACTCCTAACCTAACAGGTAGAGGGCGCTTTAAAAATTCTGAAAAATAAGTAATTTTATAGGGTTAACAAAAATATAAGAATCACTCTGTTGGGTCTTACGGAGGGCTCTCCAGCAAGGGGCAAAGTCTGCCCAAAAGTAGCCCAATTTGGCACTTGAAGGCAATATTAAGAAAACACAGAAAAATCAATACTAAACCACTCTAAGCGTAACCTAGAGCCCCAACCAAGGCCATATGTACATTATATACACAAGAATAACTATTATATTGAATGTACTAAAAAGCAATACTTTGTGAATTGCTGAATATCTGAATATCTATGATCTATGTTACAATCAGGCAATATGATGACCTCCAATGATGTTATCCGGCTACTCAAATCCATTAGCAGCCATGACAATTTATAGTAACACAGTTATCTAAATAACAGCACAGTGTATATGTATACTCCAATATATATATCTCCTCTCCAATAGAAAAATTCAAATAACAGTGTCACTATCCAAGGTGGCAGCCTACAGTAGCGATATCCCGCCACTACGCCATTACTGTGAAGAAGGCAAAATGTCTACATATTTTCATGTCTTTGTATATTGAAAGGCAAGAGCTGAAAAACTGAAATAAATCCAAGCCAGCACAGCACAAAGAAGTAGTCAAAAAAATGTCCCTTGACTGCAGCTACCCAACTATCCAAAAATGAAACTATTTTCCTTTCCAAGTATTTGGGAGGACGCAATTAAAATTAATTATATCAAAGCTGGCAGTGGGGGAGACATAGGAAAAGCCATAGCCGCCATAACTGAAAAATACAAAGAATTTCAAAACAAAAGTCAGTTTTAGAAATCCATTTACATCAAGAGCTACACCCCAACTGTTAACTTGAAACTACTCACCAATGTTTCACAAATAAGATAACCTTCTTTTGACTGGGGGTGGCCAAGAACAGACAAAACAAACCAATTATCAGGGAGCTAACTTTTCAAGCTAAAGCACCGAACAAGGGAGTCCACTAGAGGAAAAAGGAAAGCCGAAAAAATAGAAGGGGGTCCACAAAGCAGCCAAATTAACGCCGAAAGCGGAACTTCGTTCAAGGATATAGCAATGAGATGGCAGAGAGCGAAAAGGGCGCATAGCTTCTACTTTACAGGCTGATAGCCGTTAAGAATCAAACACAACACCACAAAGATCCCGACAACTGGCAAGGTGTTTGTTCCAAAGCAGACCTACTACAAATGACATAACCAGGAACGTTGAATAGCACTTGAAATAACATATGTAGGTCCTAAAAACAAAGCACCCGATCTATGCATCCTTCATTATAATTTTCTATTGATTAAAGAAACCCCTAGTTACGGACCCTAGGAACGATCAAACCTTATGAGGTTAGGAATTCAGTCCAATACAATCTACTTCTGGTACAATGACTCCAGATAAAACAGATCACTGGATGTCTCAATTTCTATTACCCAACGAGCAAAATGATTCGGTGCTACGTGAAGAATGCAAAGAGTATTACTAAAAGGCTACACAACCTTCTGAACCATGCTGTTCCTTGTCCAACTATGCATGGTGTAAATATTTAGTCATGAAAAACAACTGGTTCTGCTCACGAGGCACCTGACTGGTGGTGGCCACGGGGTGGAAAAGACTTGAGTTCGAACCCCCTCAATGACGGAAGGAATTATATATATATATAATTGTGAAACATTATATATATATACAGGGTGTTTCAGTTAAACGTTTCAGAACTTCTAAGAGGGGTAGGGTACATCCTGACAACTCGAAATCATATACCAATGGGCAGAATCGAAAATTCCGAGCTTTAGTGCAGGGAATCTTAATTTCGCACAAGAACGCCAAGTTAGTAGGATGGATGATTACACGAACGCAGAGTTAGCCGATATGCATTTGGCGTACGGGGCTGCAAATTGTAGTGGGCCAGCCGCACAGCGTTTGTACGCGGAACGATATCCGACGAGGCGTATTCCCAGTCATAATTTATTTGCAAGACTGCATCAGAGGTTAGCTGAGAGAGGTTCATTTGAAAGAGCTGACAGGGACAGGGTAGGAACAGCATGGACTCCAGCCGTCGAACAGAATGTGCTGCAGCATGTAAAGGGGAATCCAAGAACGAGTACACGAAGTCTAGCAAACGCAGTCGGGGTTTCCCATTGCAGCGTCTGGAGGATTCTCCGAGAACAAGACATGCATCCGTTTCACGTGCAGCGTGTCCAGACACAGCAACCGGAGGATTATGCACCTCGTATTGCTTTCGCACAGTGGTACCTTGGAAAATGTGCTACAAATTCCCTTTTTCCAGCTGAAGTGTTGTTTTCCGATGAGGCATCCTTCACAAGGGAAGGAATTTTCAACACGCATAACGACCATATCTGAGCGGTCGAGAACCCGCATGCAATACGACGTCGTGCAGCACAGATTCGATTTTCAGTCAATGTATGGGCCGGTATTATGGGAGATCACCTCATCGGACCTTACCTGTTACCGTGTCGTCTAACCGGACCTATCTACTTGATCTTTCTGCAGCAAGTATTGCCACAACTTTTGAGAGATGAACAGATTTCTGCATCGACGCAACAGACAATGTGGTTCCAACACGATGGAGCCCCTACCCATTATAGCGGAGATGTTCGTAACTACCTGGATGTCACACTTGGTCAACAGTGGATCGGACGTGGTGGTCCCGTGCGTTGGCCTGCTCGGTCACCCGACCTATCATGTCTTGATTTTTATTTCTGGGGTCATATGAAATCGCTAGTTTATGACACCCCTGTTGACAATGCTGAGGAGCTGGTTGCAAGAATCGCAGTAGCTGCAGAAGAAATTCGAAATTCGCCTGGAGTATTCCAGAATGTTCGGATGTCCATGCGTCGGAGATGTGAGGCGTGCATTGTAGCCTGTGGAAGAAACTTCGAACACTTACTTTAATCCATGTACCTTTTGCTTCTTTTCATGTATTATTAAAACGATTTCTCACTTACAGTCTCTTTTCTTTATGGTGCTTCTGTGTACAGCACCGCTTCAGGAAAGCATTTCCGACCCAACATTGCTATATGATTTCGAGTTGTCAGGATGTACCCTACCCCTCTTAGAAGTTCTGAAACGTTTAACTGAAACACCCTGTATATATTCACACTGGTGTTTAAAGAAAGTGCATCACCCCTAGAAATTGTAATTGTCGTCCGAATAACGTAAGTATATGGCAATATTTCTTAAAGAGTGCATCAGATAAAATTGACACGTGTAGGTGATGATGTAATATTGCATCAGCTGTTACTTTCAGCTATATAAGCATGCTCTGCAAGAGTTGCAGTCATTCCTTGCTTGTGTCAGGATGGCGAGTTACCTGCTGTTGATGCCACGAAAAGAGAGTGCTGGGGGGGGGGGGGGAATCAGGCACGGTATTGCCGGAATTAAGTCGGTCAGTTGAAAGGAAGCACTGAAAGACAAATTTTTATCCACAACAGAAAATAATTTTAGATGCGACTTATTTTTTCCTTTAAGTACTCCTTTAGATGTGAAATTCGAAATAACTGTGCGTTAAATCATATTCATTCGTGTTATGATTTATTTATTCTGTATGGACGCGTGTGGAAGAGAAGGAAGAGATGATAATGAACGAAGCCAGAAGGTGTCCAAAACTAGGAGGCAATATTGAGCAATAACAAACATACGACATCGTCGTTCCTTCAGGATGGAACTAACGTTCTTAGTAGCTGCAAGTATTCAAATACATGGCTAGGTATACAAATGGAATTCAATAAACATTTCACAGCTACATCCGCTAAGGGATGTGTACCTAAATATTAAGCGAATGCATTCAAAGCAGGCTGGCGGCAGCGAATATTAGCATTGCATATCAGTTGAACATTCCGAGTTTCTCCCTCTCTTTCGGTAAATTATATTTACATATACAATCGCATCTGGTTATTTATAAACACGCGCCAAAGCAGGGAAAAGCTGTTTGATCTTAATTTATCAAAATTCGCATGTATAATACTTCCTGTTTTTCTTATATTACTACGGGTATTTTACTTCATATAACGTCTTGGATATGTTTTTAATAACTATACAAAAACTCGATGTCAATGTCAATTTATTTCCCCGATTATGAAATTAAACCCCAACGTATCAGTCTTTCAATGCATCGCCTCAATATTTTTATTACTAACTGAGCTTGATGGGGAGGGGGGGGGGGTGTATGACGCATGCAAAGCAAGGAAACTTATATTTTCGATTAAAGATTTGCTGTTGAAAGAAAATAAACTACAAATAGAAATCGGAAACAGAAAATCCAATTTTCTGTATGCGGAACAAGGAACTAGTTACTGATTGTGTTCGATTCCCTGAAACTGGGGTTGACAACTGTGATAGGTCAGTTAACCCTAATGAAGAGCACCTTTAAAATTAGAAATAAAATAACTGCACCCGTAGGCACCCATTGAAATATTTGAAAAGAGAAGGTCTGCTTCGTTTACTCTGATGCAACCAGATAAGCCAGAGGAGTTTACAATTAACTATTTTGCCAAGAATACAAGCGATGACCCAATTGAGTTCGAACTAGGACCAACTCAAACGCGTATGCTACTGCGCTTCCAACCATTCAGTACGTCAATGAAAAAGAATTATATCAGGACTATGTACCACAAAAATATAACAAATGCTCGTAAATACTAAGATTCAGTTGCACTTTGACGGAAAATAGTAACAAACTATTTACAGATACTGAGAAGAGCACACAGGGAGGAGAACAAATTAAGAATACAGTAACGCTTATATTCTTAGTGGAGAAAACGCTTCATTATAAAAAATAAAATATAATAATAAATATATAATAAACCAAGTAAAGGAGTAAAAAGCTTTTCTGTCTCTCTCTCTCTTTTTTTTTTTTTTTTTTTTTGTTGTTGTTTTTATCTTCGACGACTGTTTAGTCTGACCATAATCAATTTCCTCATATTGTATCTTTAACCGAGTATCGTCAGAAACATCTGAAAACTCATAATTCCACTAACAATTCAAATAATTAAAGTTTTTCTAGGTCATTTTTAAACCTTTACAAAGATATTTAGAAAACGATTTAGATGTCTGTCCTAAGGAACGAAGGTCACGATAAAAATATTACGTTTAATAAGAAAAATAATGATCCTATGACTGTGTGTGTGAGAGAGAGACTAAATATCGCGCAACAAGTTGTTGTTATTTGGTTTTTAGGAGCATTAGCAACTAAGGCCACATTGCTCAGGGGATATGCGGTGGTCATTCCATGACCTTTCCGCATCCTCCGTATTTGGTGGTCACGGGCTCGAACCCCGATCTAATCAAGAAGCGTGTGCTACGCACTGCCGCTCCTGCCCACCTGGCTACGGAGGCGCCCGCGCAACAAGTGAAAAAGAAATCGATACAAGCATCCGACAGCGTGCTTTGGACGGAGTTCATAGCGATACACACAAGAATACGAACCATGTTGCAAGAAGTAACCCCCTTTATCCATTGATTTGAAGATATCAATGGACAAAAATAAACTGAGAATTGTTTCAAAATAAACTGAGAAATAAACTGTATATTTTAAAAATATACAGAAAATGGTTTAAATAAAATATTAGTTTTGTTTTAAGGCCACTGTGCAACAGAAACGCTCGAAGGCAGAATAATTCTTATCAAGAACTCTTTGAAAGCGATCAGAGAGTACCGAGAGGCAGAGCATGTTTGGATTGCACCGAGTCTGTGTACTGCAAGATGCCTTTTACAGACTGGAAATCACGGATAGGTAATACGCCATGGGAAAACATATTTCTGAGCCATCTGGATGACTATTATTTATTCCAACGTGTCAGAGAAAGTAAGGAACTCTAATATCATCGACTTGGTTCTCACCAAGGATCCAAACCGCACTAAAAATTTGATAACGAAAGAACCAACAGCGGGTAGCGACCACAATGTCATAAGATAGATAATGTTCCAAGCGAATTTCCTTGAAGTTGATGTCTGTGGTGAAAATAAAAAAGGATAAGTTTCAATTTCAAGTGTGACTATAGTGGACTGAGGTATTTTTCGTAGGCTCTTTTAACTGGAAAAACAGCTATAAGTTGTTGATAAGAGTTCATTATGGAAAGTATTCGAGGGATTTGTCCTAGAAGCTACATTTTTTTTCAGTGGAGAAGTTCGGCAAAAGAAAAGTGCCAAAATGGATGACCAGGAAGGTTAAGGGTTTAACTGAGCAAAAGCAAAAAAAGCATGGAACAGTTACAGCCTGTTTAGATACTAATTTATGAGTGTTATAAGCGTTTATGTAATAAAACCACTAATGGCTCAGAAAAGAGAAAGCTGGGTACGAGAAATTACCAGCTTTACAACAAAGAGAGCTAAAAATGGAGACAAAGCGTTCTTTTCGTATACATGAATACAAAAAGGAAGGGATGAATTAGACAGATCCCCTTTACTTGATTAAAGTAAAAAAAAAAAAAAAAAAAGTCGCAGAAAGTCCAACAAAAGTAGCAGACGAGTTGAATATCATCTTTGCAACGATCTTTGCTGTTGAAAGACCATTCGAACCAAGGATTCATATTGCTTTAAATTAAACGACAGGCTCGGAGAAAGAGTATATGGGAAAAACGATTAAAGCTAAGTAAAAGAATGTTTCCAGGCGTGGCTCATACCGTTGGGAATGTTAATAGGATCATCATTAGACTCCAGGGCAATCCACCGAACGAACCGAAAAAGCGCTAACGTCTTCCCATATCCACAAAGGAGGTGCGAAAGATATTTTTGTGGGGTTTTAGACGCATCAATAACTTAAGTTATATTGCTCCGTATATAATACGTCTGTAAATTGCGTGTGTTCTGTGGTCGATTTGCTTTGGCTGGGCGAAAAAACCAAGCTACTCCGCCTGAGAAACTCAGCCACGATATGAGAAAGACCCAAAAAATCACTCGCGTCATTGACGGCATTCCACTAAAAGTCTTTTCCACCGGTGTGGGGAGGAGTTTAACTTCATTGATGGGAAAGGTCATGGAGTCTGTAGTTTAGGACACGATACAAGTCCATCTCGAAAAGAATGGTATGGTTAATGACTCACAGCATGGATTCATGACGGCGAAGTTTTTCCTAACCAGCCGTCATAATCATTATGACGATGGTATAAAACAAATGGAAGTAAGAAACACAAATTTTCATATTATTTATCTTGATTTCGGTAAAGTTTTGAAACACATCTCCATGAAAAGCTATTATATAAACCAGAGAAAATTGGGATTAATGACAAGATCCTTTGTTGTACCAAGGGCTGGCTAAAAGATTTGAGATAGAGAGTAGTCACAAATCGACATACCCCAGGGTGGAACAGTGTAATAAGTGAGGTCCCTCAGTGATCAGTGTTATTTGTTATTATTATTATTTTTTTTTTTTTTTGGAGCATTAGCAACTAAGGCCATATTGCTCCGGGATATGCGGTGGTCATTCCCTGACCTTTCCGCATCCTCCGTATTTGGTGGTGACGGGCTCGAACCCCGGTCTAATCAAGAAGCGTGTGCTACGCACTACTGCTCCTTCCCACCTGGCTACGGAGGCGGCAGTGATCAGTGTTGGTGTCACTTCTGTTTCTTATCTTCCTTGATGAAACTGATGAGGAAGTTCAGGGGAGTTGTCGGTCTGGCGACGATTTAAAGGCAGAAAGGGTAGTTAATGACCAGAAGCAGACCATATGGTTTCAAAATGATAAATGACAAAATGACTCGGGTCCATAAATGGCCTGAAAAACGGTAAAGGAAGTTTGATGCTTCTACATGTAAGGAAAACAGAAACAGAAATCCAGGAGTTACAAGCTTGGGCAGGGGTTAAGAGTAGCCCATTATGAAAAAGACTTAGGGGTCACAATTCAGTCAGGATGAAGTTTTTCTTGCAGTGTTAACACGGGGCTTAGATGGCACATGTCCTCTCTATGAAATACAGGACCTTCAACAATTAGGGAAATAGATGTCATTGCACTTTTTTATAAGACGATGGTAAGAGTGGATATGGAATATTGTGTCTAAGTTCGAAGGCCGCACTTGAAGGAAGACATAGAACTCCTAGAAAGGGTTCAAAGAAGGGAAATCCGTATGAAGATCGACTCGGAAAGTGTAGATTGCAAATCCTGGAAACTGGACATTGGAAGGGGGAGAAAAGCGAATTGTGGTATATAATGTACTGAAAGGAATCAGTAAAATGAACGAGGGACGTAAAGAGAACTAAAAATCAGGAAACACAAATATCCAATTTTGGAGAGTAACAGAATACCGAATCTCACGAAGTTTACTTTCGGGCAGCGTGTTGTAGTTCATTGGAATAAATTGTCTGCCACAATGGTCGAGGCGGATACGCAAAGTCTACTTCTCTGTATTCTTAGAAGCATCATCAATCGGGGTTGTAGTTAACCAGTCTCAGGCGAAGGAAATATGGATTTCCTTGATGAATTACTCCCAGTTTTCAGCCGGTAAACATACATTTGTATAAACATAACAAACACAATAACCATCACATGTAGGATCATATGAATTCGACACGCAGCCCGAATTACATTTTCTAACTTTATATTTTTCATATACCAACTGTATAAATTCCCTTCCCGACTTTTCTGCTCTTCTTCCAGAAGGTATTCCTAATTGTGTCTAAAGATAAGAGGTTCTTCATTTTATTTATGCAATGGCTCTAGCTTCAGTTTTTTTTTTCTCCCACAGAATCTGAAAAGACAATGCACTTTCCCATTCCTTAAATGCATAAATCCAATTGATCTCTCTAATTATCTATGTCTATATGTTCTCCGCTACTCAAGACCTGACAAAATACTCGGTCACATATTTTCTCTTAGAACTAGCGTTATCCAACCGAAACAAATTCCTTCTCGTTTCACGGAAACATGTCTAGCAAATTAATGCTTGGAATACACTTCCACTTAGCGTTGTAGAAGTGAACAGTTTGATAAAATTAAAGAAGGATTGGGCAAATTATTGGATGGGATAGGCAAACAATTTTTTTTTTTTTTTTTTTAATTATAGACATGCTGTATAAGTTTGCTTCTTTGCAGTATTACTGGTATAGCAAAATAAAGATATCCTTCATTGTCTTTTTAGATGCATTAACATATATGAATATTACGCCTAGGTTTCACTATATCCGTCCGCATGTAAAACAATCTTATTATTTTTTTTTTTTTTTTTTTTGTTTTTAGGAGCATTAGCAACTAAGGCCATATTGCTCCGGGAATACGCGGTGGTCATTCCCTGACCTTTCCGCATCCTCCGTATTTGGTAGTGAGTAACAATCTGACTCCCGGTAGAAAGACTCTCATGAAATTTTATAAACGGGCTAAAAAAAGGGGGAGAACAATTTGTCGAGCTATTTTAAATTTCATTCAAATCGGACAATTATTCTCTCTCTCTCTCTCTCTCTCTCTCTCTCTCTCTCTCTCTCTCTCTCTCTCTCTCTATACATATCATATAAACTATCCAAATATCGCATATTGCAGCTGAAGCACTGGATATTATGTATGTTTCCATGCGCTGATTGGAAAAAATGGACAATGTGGGGGATGAGCAGAAACGAAATTTTCTCAGTTCGAGCATAAAAGTCGTTGCTTTTTGTTATTTATTTATTTATTTATTTATTTTTTTTTTTTTTTGTTATAAATCATGAATTATTACTATGTACTAACCGGCGGGACCACCGCAGAGATTAAGTTCAATACCACAACCATCAAGAACCGCACCTAGCTTAAGCACCTTGGTGTAATTCTGGACTCAAAGCTGTCCTTCCATCCATATATACAGTATATCCAAAAGAAGAAGGAAGAAAGTTGTTGGGGTTTAGGAGCATCAGAAACTGAGGCCATATTGCTCTGTTTATATTATCTATAAATTACGTGTATTCTGTGGTCAATTTTCTATTTCCTTTATGAAAACCCCGAATTTCCGAGAGAGAAAATCAATCTACCCTCGCCTGAGATCAACTAACTCAGCCACGTTGTGAAAAATACCCATAAAAATTCCTCACATCATCGACGGGGCTCGAACTCAGGTCTTTTCCACTTGGTACGGGGAGGACGGCGATCCTACCAACTGTACTACCCACGAGGGCATCCAAAAGAAGATAAGAAATTACACAGCACTAGTGGCAAGGGTCACCTGCAGGGACTAGGGTTTAAACCGATGTACCCTAGCCCTGTTTTACAAAGCAGTATTTATTCCAGCCATCTCATATGCTGCAGAGGTCTTGTATCACCGGCAACTCTTATCACAAATCAAAAGAAATCAGCCACCATTCAAAGAGTAATACTTCTATCACCGTGCAGCAGGCCTGTACCAGAGCCTGCTGCACAGTGAGCATGCCTGCTGTTCAAGTCCTCGCCGTAGTCCCTCCTCTAGACGTCGAAATAAATAGATGTTGCATGGTATATCATCTCTCCAAAGAAATCTCCGCTACCACCATTGAATTCAACACCAACCCAACAATCAATCACAAGAGAAAGAAAGGGCACCTTCTTGCTCACTCGCAGCAGGTCTGGCAAGACAGATGGACGACATCCATTAACGGAGCAATTATAAAGAAATTCATCCCTGGTGTAACGTTCCTGTTCCTAAAAGCCCCAAGATAGTTTTCCGCTAGACTGTACACAACGTACCTCCATACAGGCTATGGGTCGATACAAGAAAAATTTACGTCTCCCTGGGCATCACAGATGATCCACTGTGGCCCCGACGAATCTTGGCACCACAATGCATGACTGTCCTGACTACAAAGATTTGACAGCATTTTGATCAAAAAAATTACTAATTTCCAAAGAACAATGAACGTATACTAATTCACACCCATGACAATTATAAATACTTCACTTTTGCACAGGACATCTTCAACAGATGAAGAACTGTAAGGAGTCTATTAAACCACCAAGAACAATAACTTCAGACAGATTCTGGGCACCACTCCCCAGTAGTATCGACCAACAACCTCACTTAAGCTCAACTGAACTGAGTCATTCACTACTTGCATCCAAGTTCCATCAGGCTGATATCTACAACTAAACTTGCAGGCAAGGTCAATCAATCGGACTGTGACATTGCCTGATTTAGACTTTGAAACCACAGAACTTGACTGTCCCTTCACGGGAAACAAGACACAGATTGACACCTAAAACTAATAACTGAGTTGAGAAGCGACAATTCGAATTTTGACATCAATCAATTTGGACTTTGGAAACCTCAAGACCTGGGCAACCCCCTTCAAGGAAAATCCACAACTCGACTCACCACGGCAGAGACCACTGGCCTCTTGATCTACACTGGCTTCCCCTACTCAGTGTACTTTTACCCCCAATCCCTGGATTGGGAATAAAAGTACACTGGTGCTCGCCTGATGGATTCATTTCCATCATTTCTTTGGGAATGCCCCAATCTATATCCACAAAACCTTTGTCTTTTCTCCCTCCACTTGACTTTCTCCCTCCCTTACTCTGCCTTTGCAATTTATTTTATTTTATTTTTATTTTTATTATTTTTAAACTTGGTCACCGTCCAGGAAGCTAAGGTGACCTTGGCAGAAACCACTCACAGAACAACTTTCACTACTTGGCTCACCTAGTGGTGTGTACTGGAAACGTTGGGTCTCACTAGGGGCCCCCGCGGCCGAGCAGCCAGAACAACAACAGAACATGACACAAAACTACATAAACCACACATTTCTAGCATTTATAGAGTACTGTTTTCCTCACAAGAGTACTAAAGGCGCAGTTGTGGGAAACTAAAAGTGGCGCCTCACCCTAAACAATATGTACACTATTTACTAAGGCCCCTGAAATGTAACACACTGAGTACATTAAGTAACTTGTTTAGAGATATAATTTTCGTTCGATGCTGTTGTCATTTCCTCGACAACCTTATAAAATCGAATAATTTCATTAGTCTTTATTACTCTCGAGGTACTAAAAACTGGTGAAATAATGAGCATTTCAACCTGCGTGGAGTGTAATCTGCCTTTAATTTCTTAAAGAAGTAAAATTATTCTCAGACGTTTCGTGGTATTTACTGTACCACTTCTTCAGCGAATTTCAGTAATGTCTGAGAATAATCTGCAATACTTTAACAAATTAAAGCAAAATTACACTCCGGGCAGGTTGAAGTGCTCATTATTTCATCAATTTCCATTCCTTGATATACTTGTGCACTATGCCGCTAAATGAATATTTAGGATCCTCAACATAGTGTCACATAATAATTGTTGGTTTTTTCGTATTTAATTATTAAATTTTAAAAAAAAAATCACACAAAATAACCTGTACATATAAACAGTGATAATAAAAATTAAATTCTATTTACAAAAATAAGTAATTAGTGTTAAGGAATGTTCTTTTGGCCACACACTGCTGAAAGAGATCAGGAGACCTTCAGCATATTTGATTTGGTACTTAGCCAAAAAAGGTTGGACGCCCCCTGCTGTAAGCTGATGAAAGTACTAAGGTCATCGTCCATTTTTACGAAGGTAAACATGTATCGTACCCTAGGAGATATAGCTCATGGCTATGCAGATGTATGATTTAAGCTTGGAATGCCAAGTGAGTAAACCCCCCAGTAGGTGGAGCTGTAATTGGAAGTCCTTTCCATTCAGAATTGTCAACCGACCTATCGACACGGGACAGAAAACGGTATTATGACTGAAGATATAAAAATAAAATAAAAAAAGTTGTAATGCAGAGGATCATGAGGCTCGGTTGGTAATCCACAGAGGTTCTTATTTTATTAGTCACAGTAATGAAGTGTATGGTCGAAATATTTGTCAAAAACTAAGCCCGTTGTCACAGGTGATTTGGACCCGCTTCCTATGCATGCAGATCTTAAGAATCTGTAACCTTTTTTTTTTTTCTCTTTTAAGTGTAAAGATCTTTCATTATTCAACTTTATTACATTTATATGATCTAAAACAAGTGCGCATGACAAAAAAATAAATAAATAAATACATAAATAAAAGAATCGGCAATTAATCATAGAACTCGCGTGTTAAGAAATGACTGAAACAAATGTGATCCTGTAACATTTTTATTTAAAAACATTTAAAGATATGTTTTATCTTCCCAAGTACATAATGCCACATATATCTTTCTTTTATTTGTGATCTAAATCTAAATAATCGCAATTAATTACAAGATTCCTCCCAATTACACCTCAGAACCGTAGTTTTAGAGGAAAGGGGTTGGAAGTGAAGATAAGTGGAAGGATTTCTGAATGAATTTGCGTTTAGTACTATTAAAATTTAGAAAATAAACCTGGTTATTCAGAATTAACTTCAAGAATCTAAACTTGTTTTTTATAAGAATAACCACTGACAAAACGGCAGCAATATTATTATTATTAAATCTTGTTAAAAATGAACTTCACGCAGCATGCGCACAGGCAATGCACGCGCTACTTTCATTATATGATGAGGTACGAACATCCGCGAGAAATGTGGATTTTTGACAGCCTACAACAAAAGACAACGCCTCCCAGTTATGAAGAGAGTATATATTTACAGTTTTATTTATCGAAATAAGACGGACCATTTCTTGTGTCTACAAGAAAAGCAGAATGAACAAAAATGAAAGGGGTGGATATAAGAACAAGTACAACTGAAGATATTCCAATTTATTAACGCGTTATTCACATTTTCAACTGATATTGTTAACTCACACCTGACAAGCCATCTTGTGCGGAATTTTTACATGAATGATTCAAATCATATTTCTATATAATATAAAATGACACTCACACAAACAAAGAAAGAAAAAGAGAAAAACTAATTCTGAAACTTAATACATTGTTTTTGTGTCTTGAAATGCACAATTTACTCAAACATTTAAAGATTACCAAGAAAAAGATGCGTACTAATGATATACATTCGAAAGTGAGAAAGTCACAGTTAGGAATCCTAAATGTTTTTGCACTGCAACGAAACTAAACAAAACCGTATCTTCTTTAGCGAACTTCTGATGAAAGCATTTGCGGATAAAGATAAACTAAGAGGCTGTTGACCTATAGAGCTAAGGTTCAGAGCAGATGCTCAATGTCCATCATCAGCTCAATATATATTAAAGGTGAATTTTTATTTACTCATCCTCTATCTATCGGACTCTTTTTAAACTACACAATGTAAACACTTTCCAGACGAAATTTTTATGTTTTCCAACTTTTTTATCGGAGTAATGGCAGTTGAGCTCCTAAGTCTCTAGCATCAACGAAGTTATAGAGTTATTTATAAAATTTGTGTTTTATTTTAAGTTAATGAAAATCATCTATAAGAGCTTGCAGCTCGAGATAACCACTATTCAGGTATAAAAACTAAGCTTCCGTTTTTGAAGACGCTTTATATCTTTTCTACAGGCTCAATAAGACTGCGCTTAGTTTTGAAGCTTAATATCTTAACAAATACAATAGAAAATAAATGTTACTCTATTCGAAGGAACTTGCTTTCCTCTAGGAAAGGCATATTTGTAAATCTTATTGTTCAGATTACAGAAATAACATGAACTCATTACGACAAAAAAAAAAAAAAAAACGACAAAATTATCTTGTTAATTCTGATACAGAAAAAAAAACCGATTCGTAAATTTGAAGGGGACTTTACAAGGATAAAGTTCCCTTCACGGCTGCAAAGACGGTCTTAGGGAATTTACATGGTGAATAAATAAGGGGCAAGGAGGAGGCTGACATCAAGATATCCAGTATCCTTCTAGTCAGGGGTTAATAGGGTTAGTAGTAAATTAGTACAGAGTTAGTTGGTTAGGACAACTGAAACACTATATTCTCTTCAACACAGAAATAAAAACTGATTACGTTCAGAGGACGATCGTTTGTCTCTTTTGTGAGAGCAAGAAGACGTGCGATCGCTTTCGGAAAGTGAACGGTTGATATTTCTACTATTGGTGCTGCAATTATTATGTTACATCTATGGGGTGGGAAATAAGGCTTCGTTTCTAAACGTGTTACCTGCATTGAACATATAATTTTACTTTAATGTTAATGATGTTTTTCTTCTGAGAAATCAAAAGTAAAACATCGCCTTCAACGCAAATTATCACTACACAGACAAAAATTTTCTTTTCAAGAACAACTAAGCATGGGGATTTTAGCTGATTGCAGTTTAGTTCACGCAAAACATTTGCATCAACAAAACAAGTGATCTTATGATACATTAAAAGAAAACTTCATATTCGGTTCTGTCAAGTCGTCCTATACACATCTGGAAATTGTGTTTTTCATTCCAGAGACTAATAGTAACACATTAATGTAGTTTCAGTGCGATAAGTGCTTCCACTTTTACAGTAACTAACCAGTTACTTCGTATGTAAAGTTCTGCCAATGCTACTTTTGTGGAGAACGAGGGGAGGGGAGAAATAACCGCCACGTTCATAGACAAACGAACAGGTTATCACTACTAACCAGAGGCAGTGAGTGCAATCACACGACCGACTCTACACCACCTGCATTTTCCAGGTGGTGTCGGCTGACTGCCAACCAGCACCTTCCCCCAGTTTCTTTCATCCCCTTCCCGGACCTTCATCATTGAACAGGTGGTTTCGCCTCCTGCAGGGCAACTGGGGCGCTGCCCTCTTCAGCGAGATACACTAAAATGATTTCAGTAGAGTAAGCGTCTATTTAAATCCACAATGCCAGGTAGTTAAGATTTTAGTGCTCTCTATCTCTTGATGAAAGAGAATTATAAATGAAAGGCAAACAATCCCTGTATAAAACGACTATTCTTGTTGCAATGGAAGTTTTAAACATAAATACAATTTTATGCTGTTTTTCACGTTTTAACAGCTCGATGTTTCTCTGTAAAAATGATAACGCTATATATATATATATATATATTTTTTTTTTTTAAAACTGTATATTCATTAAGTTAAATACACTGATATACATACATACATACATAGATTATAAAAAAAAAAAAAAAACAGTTGCCACTACATGACCGAACGGAAAGAGAATTCATACAAGACTACTTACCAGTTGATTCGCTCAATACGTGACTACAACCATGATGCACTGAAGGTTTAACTTATTATTATTATTATTATTGATTAGTTTCTATTTCCGAGGGAATACCCCTTTAAAGGCATTTAATGGGCGGACGGGGGGGGGCATATATTAAATCTCATTTCGCTGGTTTGGGTAAAACGTGATCATAAGTTTTATTCAACGATATATTGTAGAGCTGCGTCTAATCTTAAATAATTTCGCACTTGCTGTAAACATTAATTAAACTCTGGATGTGCCGTAACTATTTACTGCATGAAGATTCTCACTGGACAGTTCAGCGTCCTGCGATTCCGGCATCTCAACCACGTCACTTATACCCACTTCATCGAAGCCAATCTCACCTGCAAATTTCACAATCTGTTACTGAATTTTGGGGACAGCAGAAAATCCTTAACATAGTGAACATACTCCAGCTATATATACCGCGACGAACCATTAATAATTAGTTCGCGTTACTTCCTCCTACGATATTTCAATTTGTCTATAGACTTCTTAATCTTGTATTCCCCTCCAGAATTCCCGAACTGAAAGCTTGTCCTCATCGTCTGCCTCCGTAATCAGCTGTCACGTGGTACGCAGGGAATAACAGACTTTGAATGTCGCTCTCAACACCTTGATCCATCGGTTGCAGCAAAGATATATTTATCGACATTAAAGCGACTTGAACGTTGTCATACAGGTCTTCAACGTTAACAGGGTGGCCAGGCGCCACCCTGTTAACGTTGCTGGAGAGAGAGAGAGAGAGAGAGAGAGAGAGAGAGAGAGAGAGAGAGAGAGAGAGAGAGAGAGAGAGAGAGAGAGAGAGAGAGAGAGAGAGATCTAATACTTCAAATTTAAACATTTGGAATTGAATACGAAGTTAATCGAGACGACATAATTCGTAACGACGTAAATCGGATACGGCATATGAATATAACATGTGATTGCATGCATTATTATCACATATAATACATATGTGTAGGATAGTGTGTATATACTATTATTTGTGATAATAATATATGAATACCATTCTACAAAGAGTCGCGGAACTGTCAGACCGCGACTTATGGTCAGTTGTGTTCATGTACTGGCAGGTATCAAAATAATTTAAACAGAGCATACAGTGATAATAGGCATGTTTAGCAGTGTTAAAAGTCAACACTGTTATCTTTGCTTTCTTTGTTTAAATTATTTTTAAACAACGTAAATTATCTGTACGGCTAAACCATTTTATGTCAGTTTACATCAAAATTATTAACATCATATCAGGATTATATAATATCTAATTAACTTAAGGATAATATAATAACTGCTTCATAACTCATGTTAATAAGTATATTTTACCATCGCCAATAAAGCCATTATTATTATCCATTTAGACTAAGGCGCATTTAGGGCTAGAGCCTCAAGCTGCGAACAAATTTAGACTATGTATATAAAGTGCTTAGCATCATAATACACAGCCATTTCTGTATAAACAGAAAATTTTTAAGGTGGCATCGTTTTAGGTTATATCTCATATTGTGAATACCTTCACAACGAGTTGCCATGATATTGCACTACTTCGAATAAGTAACGCTTCACCTAAGGAGAAGACTAGTGTTACTTATTCTCAGATAGGTACCACCACCCAGACAGCACTGTTTCAGGGCTATTTGGCCCTTCGTCAGTGAGTGGGTAGGTACCCAAGTGATGCAATGATGGCAAAAACAGTTATGAAGTATAACTCCACAATATGAGAGATGCCTGATGGTGTATGATGTATTTAGACTAAGGCGCATTTAGGGCTAGAGCTTCAAGCTGCGAACAAATTTAGACTATGTATATAAAGTGCTTAGCATCATAATACACAGCCATTTCTGTATAAACAGAAAATTTTTAAGGTGGCATCGTTTTAGGTTATATCTCATATTGTGAATACCTTCACAACGAGTTGCCATGATATTGCACTACTTCGAATAAGTAACGCTTCACCTAAGGAGAAGACTAGTGTTACTTATTCTCAGATAGGTACCACCACCATAGGTACCATTTATTAACTACCCGTTTATTATATGAATCTTCTATCATTACGCCTACGTAATAATCATATAAGGACACACCACTGACAGCAACATTTGAGATACTTTTATCCATATTGATGGATGTTGGCCCTGACGATGTATCAATAAGTAAAGCTGATAATTACTTTTATGTTAACTTCAGTACACAGGAACGCACGTAGTACGCGTGTCGACTATCATTACACTGTACTTAACTGGTACTATTCTTATTTCTATACGGTAAAACTCACTTTAACTCATTTGTTCTTCATTCGGACATTATGACATACTAAAGGTGTGAATTGTATTACGATGACTTCAGGCATCACTGGCAGATTATAAGTAAACTTCACCTAAAATTTACTGTTGTATTATCACATATAATATGTCTTATGTAAACACTAGCGTTATGCACTATATATAGATCTCCCAGAGCTGTTTCTCTCTCTCCCCTTAGGATTTATTCTGTTATTACACCAGTTTTCCTCAACCTAACATCGAAATGTTTTTCAGCTTAGTAAATTATTTATTTATTTATTTTTCATTATCTTCTGATGAAGAACGATAAAATTTAATCTATTCGAAACTAACACGAGAGTGTATATGAGGGATAAGAAAGAGAGTAGTACATAGCAATAAGCATTTCACAATCAATGACTGTGGACAAAGCAAGGCATATATTATTAGCGATACCAGCTGTTCAGCGGCCAGAGAATGATTAAAAGAAAAAATATATATATACTGAAATTACATTTATTACGTCTAAATGAAAGAATTTGATATTCTACATAAATGCCTGAACAATTACCGTGTGATTAGCTTCTGTAGCACAAATATGTAGATCAAGTCCCGAGAAAACAAAATAAAATAAATGTGGAGGGAAGAATTAAAACCTATCTAAACTAGTAGATATTATTATATCATTAGTTTATGGCATGAGAAAGTAGTTTCAAAGTTATGAGGTAGTCTACTGATACGGGAAATAATAACTAAATATAAAGGAAATATACAGTAAATAGCATACAGAACTGCAAGATTTTTAGCAACACTAAAAATCTTGAATTAACTTAAGATTTCATAAGTATTTTTAGGTAAGCGTCCAATAATACACAATACCTGACAATCCGGCACTGTCGCGATCTTGTGAACACCGGATTATCGGGCTTCTACCTGTACCAACAAAGTAAACACTTGTAAAACAGAATTACATTTATTCATGCAATGAATAACAGGTCGACATTTTTGAACTAAACAGAACGCAATCCCTGCAGTCAATACGGAAACTTAATACTGCATAACGTTCCTTAGAAAGGATGGTACTGTGGATTTTGGGCTTAAAAATAATGGAACCGGAAAATAATTTTTAAGGATAAAACGTTTAACCAAAATTCTAATACCGACTAACAGTTTGGAGAGGTTTTCATTCAAGAACAATCTTCTGCATTCTAAAAATTTCTCAAAATACTATCAGTTAACTATGATAAAATAATAGTTCTTTTGTAATTAGTAACAAAAAAATAAAGCCAACTTTCTACCAAATTTACAATTTCAGTCAACCAAAATTATTTAATAGATAAAAAAAAAAAAAAAAAACCATCGCGAAACTTTTAGTGAACTTAGATGACCACATCGAAGGTACAGGTGAAAGGAAAAGTGAATAATAACCACGTGCGCACACACTGACTATCCACATGTAATAATTTCTCAGTACATGTGATATGCTATCAGTACCAACTAAGATAATTATAAGAGTCAAACCCCTCATACCAGTAACTACGACAATATCATTTTTCTATTCAAAGAACCACCCAAGCTTTTTATTGACTTGTAAGAGGATCTGGATGTGCTCTGCTGGTCAGACAGGTTACTGGAGTCAACCAAATACAGTTGCCGAGCCGTGCACACCTGTTGCTTTCGGCACTGAGAACATGCACACTGCGCAGAGTAGTCGGAAGTGAGACAAGCCCTGCCGCATCGACAAGGTTGAATTATTGGCACAGTCGTACGTGATTGCACAGAAGGATCTACGTTAGAAACCAGGCACATCGCAGATACTCTAATACTAAGTGTTCATAATTCCAAAAAAGCTTTCCAGTGCTTTTCTTTCTTTCATATTTACGAGAAAAATAACACCAAATCAATATACTTGCAACACAGTTATAAATAACCAAAAGGCACTCCACTGATCATACGAATGAGTCAATCATAAATAAAAGAAGAAGTGTATTTTCAACGTCGTACGTACAAAATCGTACAAAATTTAAAACAAACCAAATTTGCGCGTTAGTTCGAGAAACCTTAAACCAACCATATTATTAATTTGCCCACCGAAATGTAGCCAATGTGCATATCACGATGTCAGGAGTGCATAAAGACAATTTTTGTTTGTTTTCCTCAAATCGAGCCTCACAGTTGCGATCTGAGAAAGATAAGATATTATCGAATCCCAGGACAGCAAGGTACTACATATTTTACATCAAAAACGATGCATATATGTAATGGAAGCAAAGTAGTAACAAAGAAATATACGAAACTAAAAAACACGCAATACCTAGTTAAAAAAAAGAAGAAGAAGAAGAAAGAATGTAAATGTTGGTAACAATGTATCAACCTTCAATTATTATAAAAGACATAAGGAGAGTTCTCAATCTACAACATCTAACGGTCAATAGTTTGAACCAAAGAGGATAGCATGTCTGATTTAAGTCTTTCTCTGATTTAATGTGCATGATGGCACATTAAATCAGAGAAAGACAGCAAAGAATTCTGAGAATTGCAAGGCAACTAGTATTTTGGAAATTCCAATGGTAATTTGGTGATCAGTAGAGAAAGTCTAAATAAAGCTGAAGAGAAAGATGTAAAGGCGAGTATTGATAAAACAGAGGAAAAATGGATCGATGAGGAGGATAAGAGTCAAATGTTTAAAATGACGATGTTTTTCTCCGACAGAAGCCAGTTAGCCTTCGGGAGAAGAGCGGTTGACTTCAAATATGGACAACAGTGACAATTTCGGCAAGTATTTTTATCTGTGGCGATCCTATTTAGGTCAACAGGAAGGGCAATCCTACACTTCTGCAGCATTTGACTGAGTTAGCAAGAAAAGTGATGGCCCTTCTGTTTCGTACTCTACTGTTTGCGAGCACTATACTGATATCGGGGCCTCAGGAGTATGCGACCGCACCAGCCCAAGAGTAATAATTTTATGTAAAATTATTAGATATCTCCATGATTCCACACTGCAGGATTGCCACTAGACTGATAGCAGTGGCAATGCTGCAATGTATACGCGTAATGAATAGGAACTACATTGCTAGCAAACTAAACTAAAGAGTACGCTAAAAATAAAAGGAGAAAGTTGTACAGAAATAAAAGCAACAGCATCTGAGGTGTAAAGAGTCCCACATACACAACGCAAGCCTTCATACTTAAAACCTTCATTCCAGTAGGGTGCACACCTGCACAGGCAATTAATTGACCTTGCCGATCGGTCAAAGACGCTGAGACATCCCGTCGTACACATCGATGCATATTTGTAACCACACCAGCAGCAGGTATTCATATACTGTATATAGTGACTACCAAGTTTGGTGAAGCATCATTAACCACACTTTCCGTCAATTTTTATTACTCGTTATTTGAGAACTAGTAATAAAATCTGTGGCTGTGGCTTATATTTCATTCAAGCCCCTAATACCAAAAACTTCACGGAAGGTGCCTCTACACACGTCTTCGAGCATTTGCTTCGCTGTATTTCGGCATGTATGGCAACCTACCACCAATGACTTAATTATCGTGGTAAGGAAGGAGTGTCTGTGGGCCGCTTAAGATGTAGAAGTAAAAAGTGTGCACAAAGTGGCACAAAGTTGAAACCCATAAGCGTTTCTGTGATCAGCAGAAAGCATGTAGGTATGAAGCACTATCCTCTTGTGACCACATTAGTAAAATGTGAAGGATGAACCAAATGCTGGATACTCGCCCACTAAAGGCTGCCGTAGCCTAGTGGTCAGGCGCGTGGGTGCATAAGTACACGTGCCTTGAGTGACCGGGGTTCAAGCCCGTGACTGCTGAATACGGTGCTGTTTCTTGTATTCTGTCTATCTTTTGAACTCCTCTGACATCTTTGGTCGTCCAGGAGTACAAACAGAAAATTTATTTATTTAATATGCAGAATATGCTTCTCGCTGCACAGTTCCCACACCGTCCACCACAATGGAAGAACAGAGCAATGCCCCGGAACATGTGCCTCAGACGGCCCGCAGAAGTAGAACAAAGGATTGGAGTAAGGAATAAAAAGAACCATTATGCTGAAATTATTTTATTATTATTTTACCGCAGAAAGGCGAAGAATTATAATAAGGGTAACAACATATTCATGGAAGCGTATTTCACATTTCTCAAGTGGGTAAATCATTAGAGTCACAGGGGAGAGGATATACAAACTAAAGAATACCAATGGGCGCAAGAATCGCTTCCGCTATCACAAACTTATTCTTACACTACTTCGAATCACAATTCCAAAAACAAAATGACATTAAATTAACTGCATTTCGATTCGTTGACGGCCTGGCTGTGTTCGACTGTTTTGACAAAATATAAAAAGAAATCTGCCCTGAAGAACTCACACTAAAGAAAACTAGCGACAACACCGACATCTTAACCTTCCTGGTTTTAGACATTGCACACAAAAAGATGCAAATGAGAAAGTTACGCTAAATCTATATGATAAAAGAAATGCATTTAAATTCCAAATTGCACACCTCTGTCACTGGGATTATATTTCGTGTAAAATCCACAGGAATATTATTTCGGCACAATGCACTCCAGATGCACGTATTTGTAGTAACCACGTCATATTAATACAAGCATTAAAAAAGCTATATCAAAAATTTGTCAGAAACAATGTTCCTACAAATTTCATCGGATTCTATATGAAAAGCAACCTCGCCCAAATAAACGCATTTTTCAGTTACATCACGCTAAAAAAAAAAAATAATAATAAATAAACATATTTCATTCATCGCACATCGGAATTTGCCATTACATAACTTGTATATAGTATAAATAATGTTTAAATAAGACTAAATGCAGTTGGGCATAATATTTTTAAGAGTGATATATATTCATATTTAAAGTATTAATATTAATTTTATTTTTATTAATTTAATTATTATAAATTAAATTTAAATTTATATTCATTTAATTGAATTAAAATTAAAACACACTCTGGTAAACCATTTTTACCTAGCAATCACTATCTTATTGTTCCATCCCTCCATCGTTTATTAACGATGAGGAACTGGCTGTTCAGATTAGATGTATTTCAGCAAAGGAACTGAAGTCGTTAAACAGCGGCTAGGACAATGCAAAACAAGATGCAATCACTTCCCGCCATTCAACAAAATTTGGCTAACAGAATTCATGTTTCAGTTCGAAGCCGTCAACGACGCGTAGATCCCCTCCTTTCCCCCACAATGTAGCTGATATCGAGAGAGAGAGAGAGAGAGAGAGAGAGAGAAATAGAGAGAGAGAGAGAGAGAGAGATGCATTGTTTGTTTCTCCAGGAAACTCGAAAAATTCTTTACGGTTTTTCAGTAAATATGCAAATCGACCACAGAATACGCCAATTTATAGACACAACACACAAATTTTGGATCGAGCTGTACCACGTAAGTTCAGAGATTACTCTAAAGCAGTTCACAACCTTTTTTGACTCGCGAACTCCTTTCAACATAATATTTTTATCGCGAACCACCAAGCCTATATTCTCTGAAATCGTATAATATTTCTGAATTTTTATTATAAAATATTTCTAGTACAACGTTTTCATAAGCGATAATGCGTAATAATATAAAATTATTAAGTACGTATACATAACAATGGTCTTTGAGAATGAAGAAGGAAAAAAAATTAGTATGTAAAACATTTATTTAACACGATATACTGTAAGATAGTAAACTGATTATAAGAAATGGTGGGAGATGTGGTTTCTCTCGTTGGCAATTCTTTACTTCATATTTAATTTTCTTTTACTTTATTCTATCTTTGTTTATTCCAGAGACTACAAGAGTACTCTAGTAGCCTTTATCTTTGCTACAGCCTACTAGAGTATAAGAGCTGTTGTTGTAGTAGGGTTTTAAGAGCATCAGCGAACTAAGTTCACATTGCTCCATATATACTGTCTGTAAATTGCACGTGTTATAAGGTCGATTTTCCGTCTGCTGGACGAAAGACCAGAGTTACCGGGAATGTAAAAACCATGCTACCCTCGACTGAGACCGACTAACTCAGCCACGTTGTGAAAAAGGCCCATAAAAATTCCTCTCATTCATCGACGGGACTCAAACTCAGGTCTTTTCCACCCGGTATGGGGAGCAAGACGATCCTACCACTTGTGCTACCCACGAGGGAAAGTAATACTACAGTACACCAGTATGCTATGGGAAAGATAAATAACAAATAAATAAAAAAATTTCTATTTGTATTCAGGGACGACCAGACGGTCAGAGGAGTTCACAGCATAGAGAAAATATAAGAAACAGCAACGCATTTAACAGATCACGTGCTTGAAACCTGGTCACTCAAAGCACGTGTACGTATAAACCCTTGCCCTTAAACACTCGGCTACGACGGCCCTCTAAGACGTCATAAAAACATATGCATTAATACGACACAAAAACAGATACATCAGAAAACAGTTTAAAGTCCACATTAAAGTGCCAGATTAAAGGTTATAACTAATTTCTGACTATTTCAAAAACGGCAGCATCATCAATTAAGATGACAATGGCAAACCACAGTAAAAAAAACAATCTTCCAATGCAGGATTGTGTCTCAATCCAGACCTTTTAACTCAGCAGTACAAAGAACTGGGTTCCACAGAATCTGAACGCAACGGGTACTCCATCGAGAAAAGACTACAAGTAGCTGCCAAGAAATAACTGCTGTCGGAAAATGTCAAACGAAAACCGAGGCCGTCGGTCACATGGATGAGGAACGGGAGTGAACACACACCCGAATTCAGGAATAGAACAAACATCCACTCCCAAAAAAAAATTATTCATTCTATTTCGGAACCAAGTGTGGCATTAATGGCAAGTTGCTGCTATGGATAAAGGGATGGTTGAATGAGAGAAGACAGAAAGTGGTAATCAATGAACATTGCTCTTCGTGGACTAATGTTATTAGTGGATTCCTGCAGGGTTCGCTGTTGGGCCCATTGTTGTTTTCTATATTTATCGATGATATTGATGAAGGCACATCGGGCTTAATGTCCAAGTTTGCAGATGATACAAAGGTTGGCAGCGTTGTTAATGACATTATGCTACTGCAACAGGATCTAGAAAGGTTAGATAGGTGGGCTGAGAAATGGCAATTGAAGTTTAACATTGACAAATGCTAAGTACTACATGTGAGTAGCGGTAACCTCAGAGTAACGCACCAACTGTGTAGTACTACACTCAAGTTAGTGGAAAATGAAAAAGACTCGGAGTTAATTGGCAGTAAGATATGAAGTTCTCTGAGAAATGCAGACGTGCTGCCAGGCCAGTTCATGGGGTTTTGTCGATGATATAAACGAATTTTGTTAGCAGGGATAAGGAGGTGATTATCCCATTGTATAAGGCAACATCCTGAGTACTGCATACAGATCTGAAGGCCTCATTTTAGGAAGGATGCAGAGCTGCTGGAATGAGTACAAAGAATGGCAACGGGATTGGTGGGGGAACAAAGGAGTGATCTTACCAAGAAAGGCTTCAGTTCTGCAGAAGATAAGTAGATGAGAGGTGATCTGATAAAGGTGTTTAAGGATTTGAATGGATTGTGCAAGTTCAGTGCTGATGGGATTCTTCTCCTTGCTTAGACCACACTCACTCACTCTCTCTCTCTCTCTCTCTCTCTCTCTCTCTCTCTCTCTCTCTCTCTCTCTCTCTCTCTCACACACACACACACACACACACACACACACACACACACAAGGGGGAACTAACTGAAACTGAGGAAAGAGGGTTCCAAAATACATGTGCGGAAGTTTGCCTTTATCCAGCAGGTGGTTGATTGCTGGAACAAACTTCGATATGTTGTTTTTTGGACGTTGATAGTTTATATAAATTCAAGGAAGCACTAAACAAATTATTGTGAGGAATGACGTCTGAGCGGGTAGCACAGTGGTATCGTCACCGTCCTCCCCGCAGTGGGTGGAAAAGAAGGCAGGGGTTCGAATCCCGTCGATGAGGCAAGGAACTTTAGTGGGCTTTTTTTCATTCCGTGGCTGAGTTAGTCGGTCTCAGGTTTTTTTTTTTACCAAGGATCGGGTTTTTTTTTTTTTTTTTTGTCCAGAAAAACAGGCAAATCGACCAGAGAACACACGCAATTTACAAACACAAATATGGGTTTATGTATTAAATTACGGGTACCTGACCCTAATATAATATAATATGAATATTGGAAGGAATGAATAGATGAAATGGGAGGGGTCGTTTCCTCCTCCCCTTCTGATGCTGTATAAACTTGCTTTCTTGCATCGTTTGCCACTGCTAATGCCATAATCCCTTCATTTGAGAACTATGAACTAACTGTGTAAGCTAGTTTTTGTAACCATAATACTGCACACATCTTCCATGAATGCAGCCTCGGCTGAATTCCAAAACATTTCCGCCACGAGGGATCCCGAATTTTCCCGACTAGTATCTAATCCTGTCAATGGAATCGCATTAATATTCCATTATTTGCATTCCACTACATGAACTTATTACTCCATTAATGCAAAGCGGCGCAAGCCAAGTGCACAAAACTCTTAGGCAGCTCATATGCCACATTATACTGCACTGCCTGAAGGCTTCCAGCTAAAGAAGAGTCTTCAAAAGACTGCGCGGGTAGCAGTCTTTTTTCTTACTACAGAATATATCATAAATAGTCAAACTAATAAAAACAACTGATCTCCGAAAAGATCTAAAGCTCAAACAATTCGTCGTTCATTTCACAAATATACGCTGTTTCAGTTCCAATCTCAATGATTTCCATTTTCACTTGTAGTCTGCCAATCCCCACTTACTTTTACTGACAGAATGCCAGTTATTGGTTGTTTGGGCTACTGCTCCTCTGTTTTCATAATTATTTGCTGTACGATCCCTTTCACTACAAAGGTGGTATTTCTGCATATGGCTGCTCACATATTCCCTGTCAGAGACTTAGTAATTTGGAATCTCCTCTTTTCGATCTTCTCTGGCTTTAAATCTCTATATCGCATCTGTCAAATTCATTTGTTGCCTCAACGGATCTCCCAATTTCATTAATCACTTGGAATTCTTTTACTTCCTTTCTTCGAAACCCGAATTTTTCCAATCTAACTTTCTTAACAATGGGGTCATTTTCCTTGGCTATTTCAATGTTCCCAACTCAACTAGCTTCCGTTTTCTAGTCACACGAACCCAGTCGGTCGAAATGCTGATTCTTTTGCAATTAATAATGACATCGCACGTATTGTTCATTTATCTACTAGAATACGAGACAATCCTAACCACACAACCAACACTATTCATCTTTTTCTCACGAACAACCCTTCCAAGTAAACAGTCCAGGTAAGTGGTCCTACAGGCTCCTCGGATCAGCTCTCGTGGGTAGCACAGCTGATAGGATCTCGCCTTCCTACCCACACCGGGTGGAAAAGTCCTGAGATCGAATCCCGTCGATGACGTGAGGAATTTTTATGGGCCTTTTTTCACAACGTAGTTGAGTCAGTAGGTCTCCGGCGAGGGTAGCGTGTTTCTCCTCCCCCCTTCCAGCAAACTCGGGTTTTTCGCCCAGCAAACAGAAAATCAACCTCAGAACACACGCAATTTTTAGACAATATGCCTTTAGCCTCTGATGCTCCCAAAATCCAATAACATATTCTCTCTCTCTCTCTCTCTCTCTCTCTCTCTCTCTCTCTCTCTCTCTCTCTCTCTCCCTCCCTCCCTCCCTCCCCCGAACACTTTCCTTAACCAGTTAACATCCATTTACTGTCCAACTCCGAACTCACAGTACCAACTTTTCTTCTTCCTAATTTATCATTTCAACTTTTGCTTTCTGGAACAACCTCCATTCACACGTATTTCTTGAAAATTAATCTAAAATAATATTTATTGTAATCTAAGAATCTAATTCGTGTCTAATGGCAACGAGTATATTCTTTCATCTTCTCAACCTTCAAAATTCAGTTTCTAATAAGCAAATATAATTGTGTAACGTCGTTTGTTATATAATCAAAATCGATTACGTAACAAATGATGGAAACCGACGAGTGTCCGGATATTTTTGCCCGCAGAGTACACTAGTCTCCAAAAATATACGTCACTGCCACTTACTTCAACGCGAGTCACTCTCCCCCTTCTCTGCTTTTATGTATATTAGCCATTCTCTAACAGCCCCATCTGTACGGAATGGGGCATTATCGTGTGGAAACAAACATGAGCTGTACGAAAAACTGCCATATTGTAGGGAGCATGGAATCGTCCAGAATATTAAGGTAGATGAGATGAGATGCGGAGTTCATGGTGACAAGCACCACCAAAAGTCCTAGGTCATACCATGGGAAACAGTTACATACGATAATGCTACATTCCCCGAATTTCAACTAATGGCGCAATTAAAGTCACACAATTCATGGTGAGACCGTGATTATGTTTGGTGATGTTTGACTTATACGCTGCTGCTCTCCCATTGAAACAGGGGCTATAGAACTCCGTAAGAGTATTTGCACAGATGCCTTAAACTCCTAGTTGATGTTTTGCAGGGATGACTGATGAAATTAACGAGTAACCTCTGGTCACGTTGAGTGAGCTACTGCTGTTTTCCTGTGCGTTGCTGGATGGTGGTAGCGCCATCATGCTTCCAATTCATGAGAATATCACCGTCGGTCGACTTTGGATGGTGTAGGCTGTCCGCAATTTCACAAATCGACAAGTCAGCCATGTAAAAATAACATCCCTCTCAAAAATAACTCAGCTTTAATCTGCATGCCATGACAAAAACAGCTAATTAAGAATCATTAATATGTATAATTAACCACTCTTATACCACGTGGAGTTAATATATTTTTTTATTTAAGCATAGCCTAAACTAATATATACAATTGAGTAACGTTTCAGGTATCGGCAAGATACCTGAAACGTTACCCAATTGTACATATTATTTTAGACTATGCTTAAATAAAATATATATTAATAACTCCATGTATATTGTTACGTGGTTGTTATCCATTAATAATTCTTAATGGATAACAACCACTTAACAACCTTCCTTAACTATAAATCTGTGATGTTCGCGTTCTCTCTCTGAAACCTAATCCATGTTTCATCCAAATAAGGAATGATGAATAGGTTTTTTAACATACCTACCTTGGAGTAGTGTTTGACTCTAACCCGTTCAATCGCCACCTAGATAGCTCAATATGGGGGGGGGGGCTAGTGTACCAGCAAAAACAATCTGCGATGTTAGCGGTGTCTCGCTCTGAAACCCAATCCATGTTTCATCCAACTAAGGAATGATGGAAATATGATCACATAGGTTTCTTAACATACCTACCTTGGGGTACGTGTTTGACTCCAACCCATTCAATCGTCACCTCAATAGCACTCTTTACTAAGTTTTCCGCATGCACTGGCAAGCTAAGCAAACCTACCCAGGTTCAGGAAATTTATTAGGAACGGCACTTCAACAGAGGCGGCGACATCAAAAACAAATATAAATAAAAAAACATCAAAATGGATAAATATAATAGTAAAAATTAAAACCCACTTATCAGTTCATTACGTTGGGGGGGGGGGGGATTATATATTTTTTGCCTAAGGGCGAGAAATAACTCAGCGACTCCCTCTATTGGGGAGGGGAAGAGAATTAGTATAAAATGGAAATCGGCTTTTCCCTGTAAGGTCACAAAGCTTTCATATGAGATCAACTGGTACAGTATCAAAGGCCTTAAACAAATCAAAGTAAATGACAAGTTGAATGCTTTCAACTAAGAATTTTCGAGCTTCCAGGTCGAAAATTTTTTGAAGATGAATTGGAGTAAATTTTTAACTGTGGACTCCCCTTCTATGAAGCAAAGATGCTCCCGGTTGGTTCAACAATAAAAACCATGGCTTCCGTGATCTTATAAAATTATTATTATTAAATCTAATTATACTACAGGAATGTGCTCAGTTAAAGTGTACAGCAGAGCAGTATATACAATAAATGCAGATATATAAGATTACAAGCATAAATTGCTTATAAATAAATGTATTTATTTATAAGTAAATAAATTAAGTTCAAAAGTAAATTATACAATAAAAAATAATGCAATATGTAATATGTATTATTTTAATTTCTCTAAAGAAAATGTTAAATTTCTTTCCTAGAATCCATTATCATAAAAGTCATAAGAAATATCACATATAAGTAACCCATTAACCATATAACCGATTCCAGATAGCAGTGTGAAACACTTTCTGCCTAATGAAAGATCAAAGTAGAGTAAGATTCTGTGCCAAATGAGATGCTATAAAGTGTACCATCCTTAACGAAACGAAATTCATAAGTAGAAACAATAGCAGCTGTAGTGTGCTCAGAATATGAAGGGAACAGATTCGCAAGAAGCTCTGCTTTAGTTTTACCACGGGCCATAGACGTGCCATCGATTCTATAACCTTGGTTCATGTTGAGAAAAATGAGTTGATATGAGTGACATAACGGTAGGTAGTGAGCAACCCTTTTTCACCTCCTCAGACCGCTCTAGACCCAGTTGTCCAAGCACAACCACATGCAATTCCAGATGCTCACGGCTGCTAGCAACAGAAAATGGTGGAAATCTTCTCACAAACAAAATTGACGGCCACGAAAATATCACTCTACACCACAAAGGGGTTAAGTCATATTTAGAGAGCCGTACTTTCTTTTAAAACAGTTGTTTTACTTTCTTTTAGGAAAACAGAACGGATGTAAACGCTTGATCTAAAGAAAACCAGAGTTACGATAGAAACCTTACTACAAGTTGCAAGCGAAAAACATACACAATGATGTCGCTTCAGGTACAGCACAGGGCGTGGGGGATGATCATACCTAATCAGTGATAGTTTGTAGTAGGTGTGAGCCAGGAAGGAATCAGAGATGTAAGCGTCACAGACACGCATTTCTGTGATTTAGAAATTAAAAATTTGTTAGGAAAGAGGGTAGCCTCACAGACATTTCAGAGAAGGCTATAAGACCTCTAAACCAGATCATATTTCGTAGTGCCCAATGGAGCATTCATCTCCCGCTCATAAAGGATTCGCACTGAACACGTCATGACAGTCTACTGAGATGCTATTCAGATCTCAAGGCATTTTTCGCGGAAGTACCAGAAACATCTAGGAAGAACTATCCATTTTTTTTTTTTTTTTTTTGTTGTTGTTGTTGGCGCATCGTTTTCTGTGGCCATAATGCACCTCCCAAAGTTCTTGCATTTTACTCTGATCCAAGCCCGAGGCGGGATCCGAACCCGAAACTATTGGGTTGCCAGGCAGGCACTTTGCCCACCTGGCTAAATCGGTCGGTATTTTCTTGTTGTTGAAATAAAAAATACGTGTAAAATGAAAATAGCACTAACTTTTAATGCATATTTTGGTGAATCACGAAGCATAAAAATGACATTAATTACCTGCCCAATTTAGTCTTTTAAGTTTACTTCGTTTTTATAGGATTGCGTGTTTTTTATAATAAAATTATAATATAATTCTACAAGCGAATTCTATTTAAAACAGAGATAAATTTATCAAAAAAATCGTAGCAAGTCGATCTCGAGATTTATTTTTAAAGAAACTCATGAGATGGAAAAGGTTACCGGCCTCTGATTCTGGTATTCTCCGACATTCAGCTGTATTTTTTATAGTTGACTGTTCTACTGTTTTTCTGAAAGGAATGATTTTGTTTATTTATTCATTTATTATTATTATAAATAAATCAAGTAGAAATGGCTGTTACTCTAATTGCATTATTTTAAATTAAAGTTATTTGACAAAAAGAACTTTAATTTATAATAATTAATTAATCGAATAAATAAAATAGGCTTAAGAATATACTACATAATCTATTGGTTATAAAAACGCATATCTGATCTAATTTTAGGAATTTTTGTCGCTAGATTATGGCGATTATCGCCAGGGCCCGTTAAAAAAAAGAAAGGAAAAAAAAGAAAGCTGGGACTACATAATCAAGATGCAGGCGGAAAAAATTTGTTTTAGAGATAATAAACTTTCGACAATAACAGGGCGCACTATTCAACTCAGCCGTATATATACTCTAGGAAACGTCCTGCTTTTCGGTGTACTTATAATGTGATAAGTCAATACAATTCTTTGGTTTCACGAACATATTCTATCAACTTATCAAATGCAGAAGGCATAAATAATAAACATTAAGGTGAAAGTACTCACGAGCCATTGTTAAATGCTGTGCGATACATAAGAGAACAAACACGTTACTGTTAATTAAGTAAAATGGAAAATACTTGTGGCTGACGGTTAGTGTGAATACTACACTAAACAATCCATAAAAGAAATATCTATAGTGTCGTTGTTGTTGGTTTATATTCTGATTCCGGAGGGTGTGTCTCCTATAATATTGTTCATCTCATGATAATGACAACGTGCTCGATAATAACACGTGCTTAATAACAGGAATAACAGCTATAAATGACGCATTCAATTAATCAAAAAAGTAATAATAAATAAATACATAATAACAATAATTCTTGACTAGTGGAATATTTGCCCTTAATCAATATTATCGCCCTCTGACAAGAACAGGAAATAATCAAGGTGTCATTAAATGGCAAAGTCCTTTATATGATTCGAATATTGTATAGCATAATCAATCAAGGAACTGGATTTTTACACCTTTCCAAGTTCTGGTCACAACAAAAATCGGAGTTGTCTCTACAGATAATGCCTTTTCAGCAACGCCCCCTCCCCTCCGCAGAGTTTTAAATAAGTAGTGTATATCAAGAAGTTGAAGATGGGAGGTACTTATCTATTCCAGACTGAAGCATACTACGAAGAAGAAAAAAAATTAAAGTTAACTATTAAAGATGGAAAAACACGTTCAAACATATTCTTAGAAGGAGCTATAGCTCTTAACTAAAGCACACTATTCAAAAAAGTGAAAACTTTTAACCTTCCGATTAAAAAAAAAAAAAAAAAAATATATATATATCAAATTGTGACTGGTTACGAAATCATGTCTGCCTCCCATAGTTTCAAAAACAAAAGTTAAACGCAGCTAAACTGGACCCCTGTGATAAATACAACTAAAAGAGTGGTCAATGACTGGCGTACAACTAGTTGCATCAGTATAAATTTCGTGCACTAACTTATAAGTTAACAACAAAATAGCTTACCTGATAATGTAAAGGGTAAGATAAACCATTGTTACAACCGCTGCCACTGCGAGCGTGCGATGGATTGCGCGATTCTACATCCGAGGCCACGAGGCCGGACATGTGCGGTCCTGTGTCGTAGGTGAACATGCTAGAATTGACAAACTCAACTAGCGATATCAATGAAGTGGCGGGCGTGTACCGTCACTGAACAATCCGTCTCCAACATGAGAGCAACAGTATACATCGCCCAACACTAGGAAAGCCATCACATCATCAGCCAACGTGCCGGACAACACAGGACGCCGGAGATCCAAGCTCGGAACGATCCATTCGCTAGAGGGAGGTAGAGCCAGCTCATCAGAAAGCAGTAAGTGCACTTTCCTCGGTTTACGGATACGCAACGTGGCAAAAACGACTGTAAACAAACGGCCGACTATAGCGAAATCACGTCAACTGGCTTCATAAAGTGGATTGCAAGAGCAACCTGATAGCCTACAACTTTAAACTGTTATATAATGAACTGTCCAATGCAAAAGTGTGAGAAATCATAACTCGCGTTACTTGGGGTGGGGGGGGGGGGTAAACTGCATTCAAGGAACTGGATTTTTACACCTTTCCCCTAGCTCTACAGAAGGATAAAATATCTCAGCCTGAAGAGCATTAGTAACGATTAAGTATAAAAAAACAAGAAATGCGCTCATCTTGCAAAGATTTTGCATAGTTCACTTTGGAGCTGTTTGGCACAGAAAACATAATTTCTGAAGAAAATAATGAAAAAGAAAACAGTAAAGAGCAATATGATGAATTCTTGATAGCCGTTACGCTCCAACATCATTTAAAAAAAAAAAAAAAAAGGGGGTCAACAAAGGGATGCCTTTTCTGTCGACGTAATATGTTGTCAGCCAAATCAATGATACTGATTTTATCTCTGACTTCAAGAGAAGAGGTCGACACCCTCTACGTAAATCATAAAGTTACAAGGCATCAGGGCTTACAGTTACAGACATGAGTCAAAAATATAAATTCGAATGTTCCAGTTGAAGCTGATCGCCAAGATTATACTAGAGAAACTAAAACGGAACCAGAAACATAATGAGGAGTGATTACCCAGAAACACAGTCAAATAAATATGTTCTGAAAAATTCATTTCACAAACAAAGAAATGTTGACGCTTCAGGTTAAAAAAAAAAAAAAAAGTGCACAGCTTTGTAATACTGCAGAAATTCTATAAAAGTAAGTCACTTGAAAGAGTATTTGGAAAATAACGAAAGATTAAAGTTACAAAGTTTATAAAATGCTCCAAATTTTAGGAAGCCCAAATTTTATATCAAATAAAATTCATGCATGTAATGAAAATTTACTTTTCAGATGGAGTCCATTCAAGATCAAGATCAAGATTAACAGATTCATTTCAATTCCATTTAACAAGCTTATTCATAAACAAAGTAGCATAAGATGAAATTACTATTGTATAACGCGTTGTAAAATGACAGGGAAGGCATTATTTTAAAAAAAATAATAATAAAATAAAAAACTGCAGTTGAATTTTAATGGTCATTTTCATATACAATACTCGTTATCATTTTATTTTTTTCCCCACTTAGCACTAACTTTTAAGTTTCTATTACTTCTCTTTTTATTTCTGCATTTGATTAAATTCATAAGTCCAATAACTTCGCTTTCTCGCAAAAATTTCCCGTAAATTAGAATATTCTGTACATTAGAAAATTCTTCTAAGGTTTATGAGAAAGTTCGAAAAAGTTTTTATACAAAAATCCCAGGATAATAATGGTTCTGCTAGATTTAGTAGTTAACATTTAAAACGGGTAAATAATAAAGATTGTGAATTATCCGAGATATAGAGATGCAATTGAATTAAAATTCTGTGTGAAATTCCGTTTTAAGTACATCTTAATGTATTAATTAAAAAGATTACAGGTGAATAACCCTTCTCATCTAGATTAATTTGCTAAAAGACAAAGGTGTATCTAAGCCTCTAGTATTATGCATGGTTCCCCGCATGATAGCAGAATTCAATATAGAATCCAGAAAATGTCAACTTTTGATAAGCAAATGAACTAGGATGGGAAGTGCTTACCCGCCTGCAATTTATAATTGTGCAATTAACACAATAAAATCTGCTAATAATTTAATCTGACGTAGTTAAATTAGTGTTTCCGGCATATCCGCATTGTTTTTTAAAGAAATACCAATTTGTCCTTTTCACAAACCATTTTGGGGAATTTTATATAAAATTTCCGCGAGGGCTATTTAAAACGTAAGATAATAGATTGATAGGTGAACAGTACGACTCCTTATTTCCAAATAAGAATCGTACTGTGCACAGTAGTTGTTGTTGTTTTGGTTTTCAGGAGCATTAGCAACTAAGGCCATATTGCTCCGGGATATGCGGTGGTCATTCCCCGACCTTTCCGCATCTTCCGTATTTGGTGGTGACGGGCTCGAATCCCGGTCTAATCAAGAAGCATGTGATACGCACTACTGCTCCTTCCCACCTGGCTACGGAGGCGCCACGTGCACAGTAGTGCAATGCTACCTTTCGTTATGCACACTAGCTGAGAATGTTGGATATTTCCTTAAGCAACAGATCAAGATACAACTACCTATATATTTCTAAAATAAATAAATGCACAAGGCATAATACTTTAAGAGTTTGGTATCTATATAATATCGGTGTTTAGATAACACCATAGATAACTCTTAATAAACTACAAAGTAGTTGTTGTAGGCATCATTTGCTCTTTCTCATATTGTGCTCTGCCTTCACAACGAGTTGCCATGATATTGCACTGCTTCGAATAAGTAACGCTTCACTAATAGAGAAGGCTATTGTTACTTATTCTCAGTTGAGTACCACCACCCAGACAGCACTGTTTCACGGCTATTGGCCGATCATCAGTGGGTGGGCAGGTACCCTGGTATTGCAGACATGACGACCCAGTTGTGAAGTTAATCACACAATATGAGAGATGCCAAGAGGTGTAGATGTCAATATTTAAAATAAATAAATGCACAAGGCATAATACTTTAAGAGTTTGGTATCTATATAATATCGGTGTTTAGATACACCATAGATAACTCTTAATAAACTACAAAGTAGTTGTTGTAGGCATCATTTGCTCTTTCTTCGTTGTGAAGGCAGAGCACAATATGAGAAAGAGCAAATGATGCCTACAACAACTACTTTGTAGTTTATTAAGAGTTATCTATGGTGTATCTAAACACCTATATATTTCTGTATGAATAAAAGGTTAACAACAGTACGCGGATTTCTTAAAACCTGCCAACTGGCATAAAGTCTTTAGACATTCGGGTGTGATAATGAGGTCTTATGTTTTATTCAACCTAATTTTGAGATATGCATCCCCCCCGGTCCGTGTTTCTTTAGGAGAAGCAGTTACAACGTCAAATAGTTACCGGCATATGACGTAAATACAAATTAAAATTAGTATTTAATGGCACCAGGGCTTGTTGCTCATATTTGTATAGTGTATTTGTCTGTAGAAGTGCGTGTCACAGGAACCATACACCCTCTACGTGCAATCAATTGACTACAGCCTCGAACACAATGCAGTATATATACGAGCAACTTGTAACATTTTGTTAAAATGGGAAATTTTTAGAAATGGGGGGGGGACAACAGAAGAGTAGGGCACGGTAGGTGTTGAAAACGTCCCCCGCCGGCATCCACACATATATTCACTCCAGGAGACGGTGATACACCTTCCGAAACACAACGTGAAATCTAACCACGAATGTTTTAAATTAGAAAATATGTAAACTTTCAGAATTAAGTATCTTTCAATAAAAAAAAAAAAACTTCGTCCATTCTTTCGTGACCAAGATCCCGTACACTATACACTGATTTAGGAGTGTATACGGGTGTCATAGAATCCTAGCAACTACAGATACTAATTTTGATGACGTAACCTGAGAGCTGCGTAAAAGCAGACTTCATCGATGAAAAATGCGGAATTTAATATCTAAAAAATGCTCAGTAACATAACGAAAAAACTAGTCAATATGAAAGTGCTTACCTTTATAATGTAGTGAAGTTTTAATTTGTGCACAGCTCTTTGATAAAATCCATACGATAATGCAGACTGAGCACACAGATACTGTAGAGATTTCTAGAGATTTGGCAAAAGTCGATTACTGACATTTTGCGTACAAGACTATCCGCATTCCTCTTCAACATTTAGCACAGACAGTTTCTGACAATTTTCCAAGTGACAGATTCCGTGAGCGAAACTCTTATGCTGAAGTATACAGGATGATTGCGGAAAGCCACTCGATATTTTTAAATTTGTGATACTTGGCTAGTATATAACACAACAGCAAGCACCTTCAGATGGTTGTTGTGCGGCCAACAAGTGTTCTCAACTTTCACTGGTCAAGTGTTAAACCTTTACGAAAATAATGGCAAATAACAATACTAGAGGGGATACTAGAAGTTTGTCCAGCTAGAGAAGAAGAAGAGGATAAAAAGTGTTAGAATAGGAACATTGGGACGATGAATGGAAAGAGTAGAGAGATTGTGGTTTTGGTGCAAAGAAGAAGAGTGAAGATCCTATGCCTACAAGAGACAAGGTGGAAGGGAAATAAAGCAAAAGAGCTCGGTGAAGGGTACAAATTGTTCTTTAGGGAAGCGGATGAGAGAGGAAGAAATGGAGTAGGTATTGTATTGATAAGGAGTTAAAAGATGGAATGTGTGAGGTTAACAGAAGGAGTGATAGGATTATGAGCATCAAACTGGAAGTGGGTGGACACTTGACCACAATAGTATGTGCGTATGCCCCGCAAGTAGAAAGCGGGGAAGAAGAAAAGGACAGTTTTTGGATGGAAATGGGTCAAGTGGTCATGGCAATACCTGAGAAAGAGGTTGATTGTTGGGGGCGATTTAAATGGACATTTAGGAAGCAGCAAGAGAGAGGAAAGAAGAGTGTATGGAAGGTGGAGTATTGGGGAAAGAAACAGAGAAGGGGAGGGGGATAGAACACGCAGTAGCATTCAACCTGGCGAGAGTTAACGCCTACTTCGAAAAGAAAGAAAGCCACTGATAACATACAAGAGTGGGGAAAGGACAAGCCAGATTGACTATATCATGTGCCGTAGGAGGCATCTAAAGGAAATGAGGAACAGCAAGGTGATAAACGGAGAAAGTGTGTCTGCACAACATAGATTGCTTGTGGTCGATTGGGAGGTTGCAGTGGACAAAAGTAGGAAATATTCAAGACAGAGGGAGAAAAGGATAAAATGGTGGAGATTGAAAGAGGAGGGTTTCAGGAAGGAGTTTAGGGAAAATGTGCTAAAAGGAATAAAGTTACCGGAAGACGTGCAAGAGTGGTGGAAGTTAAATAGTTGTATCATAAGGAAAGTTGGAGAAGAGTTGTTGGGAAAAACATCAGGAAAGGGGGTGCAGGAGGGAAAGGAGGCTTGGTGGTGGAATGAGGAAGTGCAATCGGTGATAAAACAAAAGGAGATGAAGAAAAGATGGAATTGAACAGGTAGCCAGGAAAATAAAGAAGCATATGAATTAGCAAATAAGGAGGCAAAAAGGGCTGTGGCAATAGCAGAGGCAAGGGCAGTGGACGAGGCCTATGGGGAACTGGAAAGGAAAGACGGAGATATGCAATTGATGAGCATAGCCAAAGCGAGAGACAAGGCATCAAAGGACTTCTCATCAATAAAACAGATAAAAGATGAGAGGGGAGTGGTTATACAGGACCAGGAGAAGGTTAAGGAAAGGTGGAAAGACTATTTTAAGAAGTTATTAAATGGGGAAAACGCAAGAGCATTATGTGAGGATGGAGACGAATGAAAAGTAGTGGAAGGAATAAGCAGGAAAGAAGCAGAAAGCGCACTCAGAAAAATAAAGAGGGGGAAAGCAGTAGGTGTTGATCAGATATCAGTAGAGGTATGGAGAAGTCTCGGAGAAGAAGGGATCGACATCCTATGGGACTTTATGGAAAAACAGTGGCAGCAGGAGAGGATACCCGATGAGTGGAGGGAAAGTATACTTGTGCCAATCTATAAAGGAAAGAGTGATTATGCAGGAATGTGGGAACTATAGGGGAATAAAGTTAATGTCTCATTCGATGAAGATCTGGGAAAGAATTGTGGAAGGGAGGATAAGGCAGGAGACGGAAATAGGAGAGGAACAGTTCGGTTTCATGCCGGTAAGAGGAACAACAGATGCGGTCTTTGCTTTAAGGCAGGTGATGGAAAGATACAGGGAGATGCAAGTAGAGTTGCAAATGGTGTTCATAGACCTGGAAAAAGCATATGATAGAGTGCCCAGACAAGAGGTATGGAGATGCATGAGGGAGAAGGGTGCATCAGAAAAGTATGTAAGGCTTGTGAAGGAAATGTACGAGGGAGCGGTGACTTGGTTAAGAGCAGTGTAGGTATGACTGAGGGGTTCTTTGTAGAAGCTGGACTGCACCAGGGATCAGCTCTTAGCCCATATGTTTGATCTGGTAATGGATGTGTTGGTGAGAGAAGTGAAGGGTAGAGCACCATGGAGTATGCTGTTCGCGGATGATATCGTACTGTGCAAACCATCCCAATGAAAGGTAGAGAAGAAATTGGACGAATGGAGGAAAGCGTTGGAAGAGAGAGGCATGAGGATAAGTAGAACAAAGACAGAATATATGGTATTGAATGGAGAAGATGAGAGTTCTATAAAACTGCAGGAGGAAAAGCTACAATCAGTTTCGAAATTTAAGTATCTGGGATCGAACGTTGAGAGGGATGGAGGACTGAGTGCAGAAATACAGCATAGAGTGCAATGTGGATGGTTGAACTGGAGAAAGATGAGTGGGGTGCTGTGTGATAAGAAAGTAAATTGAAGAATGAAGGGAAGAGTGTATAAAACTGTGGTTATACACGCATTGATGTACGGTGCTGAGACATGGGCAATTACAAGGGCCCAGGAGAAGAAGATGGAAGTGGTGGAGATGAGGATGCTAAGATGGATGTGTGGTGTGACGAGGAAGGACAGGATAAGAAATGGCTACATCAGAGGTACGGTTAAGGTGGGGCCTGAGTAAAAAAATGCAGGAATCTAGGTTGAGTTGGCTTGGACATGTGGAACGAAGAGGTGAGGAGTATGTGGGGAAGAGGTGTGAAAAGTTGGAGGTGATAGGGAAAAGAAAGAGGGGGAGACCTAAGCTGAGATGGAAGGACATGGTGGCAGAGGATTTAAAAGAGGATGGAGAGGGGAAGCCCAGGATAGGGAGGAATAGAGGAAAAGAATTAAGGACGGAAATGCCGACCCCATATAAACATGGGAAGAAGGCGAAGATAAAGAAGACGAATAAGAGGGGATACAATAATATAAAATTTAAATGAAATCCAAAACAAAGAAAACTTTCATAAATGTTTATAGCAATGGATTGCGTATTTTTGCGCAAGGTGAAATACCTGAAAATATATTAAGTATTATTTCTCCCTAATGCCATTGGTGTGCTGTCTGTAAACAAGTGCAGTCCATGAGCACCTGAGTTTGCCATTCCTGACACAGACATACAGTGGAGGACAAAAAAACTGCATCGATTGTGAATTTTTCAAATAATGTGTTTTGCGCTGCATTGTGGGTTGCAGAAATGTTAAAAATGCATTTGTTAGATGGGATGTATATCTCTGTGAAGGAAATCGAATAAAAAGACTCCACTTGATATACCTAATTGCCATAAATATTTTCCCAAAGGGTAAAATGCGTAATTAATGGAAATATGAGAAATCATGACAACCAAACATAATTTTATTACATTTACGTGTACAAACTGAAATGACAAGTTAACGTAATAGTATTATGTACTGTAAATCAGCAAAATAAGTCCTCAATATTTTGTTCCTCCTCCTCCAGCTGCAATTACAGCCTTGCAACGATCTTGCACAGAGTTAATCAACTTCTAGATATACTTTTTCTTCTTAGGATTTATTCCGTTATTACAACGGTTCTTCTCAACCTAACATCGAAAAGTCATTATTTTATTTTATTATTATTTTTTCATTTTTTTCTATCTTCCCAATCTCTGTCCACCAGTCCTCTTCTATTCATGGCTGCTCTCACACCTTCTATTCACCTTCTTCTTGGTCTTCCTCTCTTTTTCCTTCCCCATGGCTTCTCTGGGAATCTGTCGTCTTCCATTCTCTTCACATGGCCAAACCACTCTTTTCTCCTCTATTTTATTAATGATGGTTTTTTGGACGTTTTTCAGTCCTAGACTTTCTTGCCGATCTTCGCCAAAAATCCATCTTAACGGCCAGTATTTATTTATTTTATTAATTTTTTTTTTGTTTTTGTCTTTCAGTTAAGGTCCAAATCTCACATCCATATAATAAAACACTTGTAATATTGCATTATATATTTGACGTTTAGTTTTGTTAATATTTTTATTCCATAGAACAGAAATAAGCATTCCTATGACCTTTCTACCCTCACCCAGTCTTCTTTCAATATCCTGCGCAGATGATCCATCAGCCTGGATAACTGCACCCAGGTATTTAAATTGCTGTACAGTTTTCACCTGTATTCCATCTAAATCCAGAATCTCCTGACTTCGATTCATTGTTATTGTTATTTGGTTTTTAGGAGCATTAGCAACTAGGGCCATATTGCTCCGGGATATGCGGTGGTCATTCCCTGACCTTTCCGCATTCTCCGTATTTGGTGGTGACGGGCTTGAACCTCGGTCTAATCAAGAAGCGTATGCTACGCACTGCTGCTCCTTCCCACCTGGCTATGGAGGCGCCCCCTTCGATTCATGTACTGTACTCTTGTCTTATTAAAATTAACTGTCAGTCCCTATGTTTTATATTCTTCTAGTAACTGTCTGCCCATGTAGTTTACATCATCATCGTCCTGTGCTACCACAACTTGGTTGTCTGCAAACAGTAGATTGTAAAGGTTCTTATTCTGACCAAGGGGAACACCCATTGAACTACACTTCTGTGACGGTCTTAGAACAACTTCCAGGTACAGCTTAAACAAAGGTGACAAACAGCATCCTTGAAGTAGTCCTTTGGAAATCTTATATTTTCTTGATATTTTTGAACCAATTTTTATACAGCATGTATTGTTCTTGTAGATTCTTCTAATTATTTCAATTAATGTCTGGCTTATTGACATTTTTTTTTCATAGCCTTCCACAGAAGATTTCTTGACACATTATCATATGCTTTCTCTAAGTCTATGAACAGCATACCTACATCTTGGTTTGTAGCCTGACATTTTTCCAGAATTTGCTTAACAGTGAATAAATAATCTATGCATGGGCGGAGTGCAGTAGCACACGCTCTTTGAGAAGACCGGGATTCAAGCCCCTGACTACTTAAATACGTTCGATCTACCAACCAGCACTGGACCAGCGTGGCAGACTATGGGCCAATTCCCTCAACATGAATTGTTGAGGAGGCTTCCATCCTACAGTGGGTTGATAATGGCTGCAGTTTACCTTTTACACATGAGCGTCCAATCGAAAAGCCACACTGTTCCTCAGAAATAACCTTTTGTTCCAGTTTTGATTTTATTACTTTTCCAAATAGTTTAGCAATAGAGCTTAACACAGATTCCTCTATAGTTGGAGCATCTTCTGTCGCCTTTCTTGAAAATTGATGTAATGTATCCGATTGTCATCTCATCAGGTATTTCTTCGCCATCGCATAATTTGTTGAACAATCGCGTTAGTAGATTTATAACTTTTCGACCTCCATATTTAAGCAGCTCCGTGTTAATTCCACCTGGGCCCAGTGCTTTTCCATTTTTTGCCATTTCTATTTCCACTTCCTTCATTTGGATGTTCAATTCTTTTTCCATGCCAACTGTCTCTGTTTCAGTTTCTCTAAATTCCTCTCTTCCTTCATTCAATAGCTGTTCATAATAATTGGCCCATTCCTCCAGATCTATCATTTCCAGTCTAGCATTTTGTTTATGAGGTTTGCTTGCTATGCATCCCCAGACCATCTGCCGGCGGGGAACTTTACAGTCAGTGTTATGCAGTCAGGATGGTATACCTCTGATTTTCGTCTTCTGACAATATCGCTTCCCATCCGAGCCATGCAGACTGAATTTTGATTCGTCAGAAAAGATGACGATGTCCCGTTGCTCTTTTGTCCATGAAACATGCGTTTTAGCCCAAGCAAGTAGTTTCTTCCTCATTTGTTAGGTAAACAAAGGCTTCTTTCTTGGGCCGATAGGCATGTAGACCACATTCCGAAAGCCGTCTTTGTATAGTTCGTGCACTTGTTTCAACACCAGAGGCCATCTCAAAGTCCAGTTTTAGATCAGGAGCAATAGCATGGCAATTACAAAAGCATAGCCGTTTCAAATATCGATCTTGGGAAGGCGTAGTCACTCTCTTACGGCCTGATCCAGGTCTTCTCTTCACAGCACCCGTTTCACGCTTTAATTTCAGCGCCGGGATACTGGCGACAGCCTATTTTATCAGCGATAACACGCGTAGAAAGCCCTTCCCGGGACAGAGCAACAGCTACACTTTTTTTTTCTTGGTGCCAATTGAACATATAGAGCCATGCTTATACCTCCACAAAACAGGATGCTAATGAGCGTGTATACCCTTCCAACGCCCCCCCCCCCCCCAAAAAAAAAACTGACAAAAAAATGACTGTAATCAAACAATATTTTATACGTTTCACTATAAATGTTACTTTTTTTTTAAGGTGATGCAGTGTTTTTTTTTTTTTTTTTTTTGTCCGCCACCGTAGTCACCATTCAACTGGCATCTATAATTTAATGCCATTTAGCATGTACTGTGTCGCAGTTGAAGTATCCACCACAATTTTCACAAGTCTTGCGTAATAATTGGATAGCTACAATATCTACGGAAGGTGAAAGCACTAGGAAACAAACCAATCATCACTCCTCGGATAGTGTCCTCCAACTCGTCAACAGCGCCGGTTTTTTGCTGTAAAGGTTTTCCTTCACTTAACCCCACAAGCAGTCAATAGGGGTGAAATCAGGCCTTCTATCTGGTCACACCGTTGATCTATGCATTCCTATCCATTTGCTGGGAAAAGTGATATCCAATCAGTTATAAACGAATGGAGAAGTGAGGTTAAGTATTGACCTGCATAGAGAAGCTGCTGTGATGTAATTTATTACATCAAGGAAAGCGCATGTCTGCAGCAGGTCAAGACATATTTAACCACTCATCGAATAGCACAAAATAATGGCCCAATAACTCTGTGAGAAGTCATTCCTCTCCACACATTAAATTTCTGACGATTCTGACTATTTTCAACAGTTTTTTCAGGATCATGCGAGCCCAAGAAACGGATATTATGCTTGTTGACAAATCCTACCACACTAAAAACAAAACAAAAAAAAAACTTCGTCCAACTACCGGATGTTGTTTAAAAGGGCACATCTGATATTTTGGGGTATTTCAATCCTTCATCAACCCAAGAATACCCTCCGTGAACTCCAACCTTTTGTTACAGTCCTCTGTTAACAGTCTGGAAGTACCCAGGAATTCCATAAATTCTGTCCTTTCTCACGATGTATTACTCATGATGGCAAGACGGGGTTCATCATGAGTGTATTACTCATGATGGCAAGGTATGTCGTACAAACATATTAATAGAAATAATACAATGAAAAGAATAGCTCTGTTTATACTCCAGCACGGCCATTAAGGTCAGAGGAGTTTACAATTAATCATTTCGAAAATGAATAAAGGTTAAGCCACAACACTCAAACGCGCGTGCTAGTGTACTCTCGCAATTGACCACTCGATTATTTCGAGCCTGTATGACAGTAAAAAAAAAAAAAAAAAAAAAAAACAGGCATGATATGACACGGAAAGCTGTAGTAAAAAATAATCAGAAATTAATACAAATAACAAGTTAAATAAAGTACGCATTGTTACATTTGGGGCGAGTTTCTTTATCAAATAACAGATCCCAATCTCCAAAAAATGTCAAGACACAAGTCGGTTTCACACGGACGTCATTTTAATAGCACTGTGTGTGTGTGTGTGTGTGTGTGTGTGAGAGAGAGAGAGAGAGAGGGGGGGGGGTCAGTACACTCGGTACGTAACTGCGTGCGCTGGATGCAAACCTTAAGTTTCTGAGAAGGGAAAAAACCATGCGACTCTCAACTGAAAATACCTCAGCCACGTTGTGGAGGGAAAATCCTCGCATCACGGAGAGAATTCGAACCTAGGCCTTATCCTTACGATGGATAAGGCCTATGTTCGAAAAAAATAGGCCTTCAACAGCATGCTAGTCCGCTTTGACCGTGATGACACACTCCACTCTCCCGGGTAAGCTGTCTTATCCAAGAACGATAATCAGCAATAGGTAAGGTCCTATTCCTACTACAGAACAGAGAGTTGCGCTAGTGATGTGGGACGTGCTGGTCGGGACCTCATTCCACATTCCAGTTCATCCCATAAGTGTTTCTATCCATTTGCTGGGAAAAGTGATATCCAATCAGTTATAAACGAATGGAGAAGTGAGGTTAAGTATTGACCTGCATAGAGAAGCTGCTGTGATGTAATTTATTACATCAAGGAAAGCGCATGTCTGCAGCACTAACTAACAAATTGTTCAAATCGGACTCTGCGCCGCCCATTCCACTTTCTGTATATGCATCTCCACGACAGTCTCGAATGGCGGTATGGCATGGAGCATTATACTTTTGAAACAAACATGGGTCTATACCTAAATGATTGTAATCTGTACGGGCAATTGTACAGTCTGGCATGAAGTTCTCTGACGGTGCAGACAGGCTGCTAGGGCAGCTCACGGGATTCTACCCATGATATACGGTAATTTTGGCAGCAGTGACAAGGAGTTGATCGTTGTGTGTATAATGTGTGCAATGGTTAGGCCGCATCTTGAGTACCTCATTTTAGGATATGTATCCGTTGGAACGGGTGCAGAGAAGAGCAACAAGGTTAGTCAACTGAAGTTGACTAATCTTATTGCTCTTCTCTGCAATTTGCGATGCCTGGAAACTATGCACCTGCGAGGAGACTTGATTGAAGTGCTTAAGGTTTTAAATGGATTGAGTTGACTAAATGCGGATGCTTTCCTAACTCTAGCTTGAAAGCCAAACGCATGGGGACATAAATTTAAATTGAAAAAGGATGATTGCATTATGTGCGTTAAGAGCCGAGATCCTCACGGTAAGCAGTCTCACCTCCCCCTCCCTCTTTTCTGTAAAAAGTGGTAGTTATCCTGAACCCCCCCCCCCCCACACACACACACTATATCCCTGTCTCTCTCAGCCCCGTTCCAAGAATCTGTGGCGCTGTTTGAATCCTGGAATAACAACAGCAAAGGAAATTACCATAATGATGGCATGGTAATGCACCACTTACAAAGGTCCCAGACATTTGAAGAGATGACGCCTGCAAAAAAAAAAAAAAAAAAAAAAAAAAAAACTTTGCTGTGGTCATGGCTCCCCTATTATTCACAAATCCGTGAAATACGAGCAGTATTTCAACTTTTATTATGAATCAGGAGGGAAAAAATATACCAAAATAAATAAATTTTTTGTTTATACTAAGGGACACCCACATGGTCAGAGGAGTTCACAAGACAGCGAAAACAGAAGAAATAGCACCGTATTCAGCAGTCACGGACTTGAAATCTGATCAATCAGATTTCAAGTCCGTGACTATATAGTAGAAGTCTATAAAACTATTACTTTTATAGACTTCTACTATTAGTTAATTAATTAGTGAAAAGTTATTAGTCATTTACTTTTAATAAACTGAAATTAATTTAAGAAAAAATTACCTAACTTGTTTATCTTCTTCTTCTTCTTGGTGTACGTGGTCTGTGCGGTTTTATGGTTTTAGCACCCTACCGATGTTACCCAGGTATTGTTCGAGTTTGGATCTTGAATTGCTGCTTGATCCCTCTTGCATGCCGGCTCTTGCGAAATTTGCATAACGCAAGTAGTTTGGATTACAAATCACGAATGACTCAAGAGCAGCAATTCAAGATCCAAATGCAGCCACTATGGAGATTATTTTACGGAACGAATTTTATTGGTTGAGGGAACGTGACGAAGAATAATCAATCATATCATATCGTATCCACTTTCGTTAGGACATCACGAAAATTAAAGTTATATCAAGAACATTTCGCAATTAAATTCATATTCAACGTCTATACAGTAAACTGTATCCATTTTTAACTGACCAGGAAATAAAATAAAAATAAATATTCCAAGGTTGTTCAATCGTGAAAACATTAAATATATAACAAACATTCACTCATATGCTTGTTAAAACAATCGTACATGTCGGATATTTGTAACTCGGGGAGTAACTTGGCAATTCAACATCTGCTTCTTTTTCGATTTGTGTTGCTTCGGTACGCTGGAAATATTTATTTCATTATAGTTAATTTAACACATATATGAAAGTTGTTCACATAAAGAAACTTAGAGGCTTTACAATTTTCACGGAGATTAAATCATAAATGGGCTTCAGTTTCATCATGTGAGTTTGATACTGGTTGCTTTGAGAGGTTAGCAATATAATTACCGGTATTAACGGTATGAACTTAACGCGGTCACGACTTCTTTACCCTCCCCCCACCATCGTCGCTTGACAACTATAAAAATTGTTTCATCCTAAGTTAATATCAAAGAAAAGCTTACCTTAACCAGTTTACACCTGTTTTATGTATATACTCCGATGTATAAACAACAGGTCAATTGGCATTATGCCGACCGGGCTAGCCAGGTGGGTAAAGTGCCTGACTGGCAACCTAAAGGTCGGGGGTTTGAATCCCGCCTCGGGGCTTGGATCAGAGTAAAGTGCAAAAATAACTTTGGGAGATGCATTATGGAGATGCGCCAACAACTAACAAAAAAAAATGGTATAATAGCATTTAACGTTATTCAACTTTATATATAAAAGAGACATTGGACATTTTTCCTGCTAATTTTATTTTATACCTATCCTTAAGTAAAAGTGACGTCATTCCCATGATCGATGTCCTTGTCTTAAACCTTGGGACAAAATGCAGTCCTTTTACACGAAGACAACGTGTCAGATTCACCGTCAATATCGCAATCTGAAAAGTCTGTTTCTCAGAAATAAAAGTAGGGAACCGCAGAAGAGCAGTGTTCGGTAAAATATTTTGACAAGATGTATTCAAAACTATGATGGCTACATTAACTAGAGCCTTCATGAAAACTTTTTTTTTTATTTTTCCCCCAGATTAAAGCCGAAATTAAAACCACCATGCCCTTCGTAAGCGGGGAAAGAACGACCAGCGTCCGTCGATAAGCAGCGAAGGTTACAGAGGTATAGATATGATAATCATTTCACTTGTCACCTATTCCCACAAAAGTTCACAATTTCATAAGGCGTAATGAAATGCCCACTCTAAACAAAATTTCAGAGGAAATTAATGGCAATGCAGAATTTTGTTTAGAAAAATTAGCATGTTACTTCATGGCATCTTATGGGCTGTTTTTTGGGAGTAGGAGCAGAAAGCCGGCAACGAGAGAGAGAGAGAGGATAAAACTGTATGGTGAAGAAAATATTTAAATATAGTCAAGCAATATAGCCAAGAACAAAGAAGCATTTATTACCTCGACGAGACATGGGTAAATCTGACCACAGTCTACTATGATACCAGTAAAGTAAGAAAGCATTTCCCTCTGGGCTGCCAACAGGATTAAAAGCACTAAGTGGTAAAGGGAGAAGACTGATAACGCATGCGGGCAATCGAGATAGTTTTGCAAATGATGCCCTTGAAACATTCAATCCAAAAAATCTGTAGGCAATTATAACTAGGAAATAGATGTAAACTATTTTGAAAACTGTTTTAGGATTAACATTCGGCCTACTACCGAATATTAAACCCAGTAGTACAGGATAAAGACTCCTATCACTGTGTCGAATTGAAGAGGTACCTACAAATCCTGGGGGTGAAAAATAAATAAATCGTGTTGAATGGGAAAAGCGAAGCTTCTCATCATGAAATGGAAATGGCAGAATTGTTATTAAAGGTAGAGCAAACGAAATTTGAGTTCGATTGTCATCGTATTGATACAATCGCATCATCAGCTGAACATAATGTTCTGCGATTTCTTCCTCATCAATGTCAATTAATCCAATCAAGGTGATGTTGAGCTCAATAAAAGGCTATATAGTTGGGGGGGGGATTAAAAATAAAACCTTCGCTTTAACATAAGTAGAGATATTAAGCAGTCACAGAGCCTACTGTAAGAAATGCATCGATCACGTAATTGATGACGAAAAGAAACTATGATACTGATCCGATAGTAGAATAGCGATGGATAATCAATTAATATGCAATATTCTTCTGATTCTGATACCAATTTTGAAAATCGAAGGGGAACTGATGAGATTCGATAACGAGAAAGTAGGATCCTTGTGAAGTAAGCCCCAATGTGGCGTAAATTTCGAAAGGAAAAAAAAAAAAAAAAAAAACCAATAATCAGTGGAATTCACAACAAAAGGCAGCTAAACTACAAGAACTTAGTCAATCAACTGAATGTATCGCCGTAGTTTAGTGGTAAAACGAACAGCCATGGTATTTCAGCACCGAGTTCAAAATAGCTTGCGAATTTATTTATTTAATTATTTATCTTCCTAAGATCAAAAATTGCAAGTGATAATATTAATATTATTTAAATATATATTGATACATATTTTTACATTTATACTTTTGTTATACTGTATTGAACTGCCCGAAGTAGAGGAGAGGTCAAGCGCGAGGGTACAGAAGCATACTAATTTGAGTGGTTCAAGCTGTGTAACTGATAAATACGACTTTATGATTTCGTTTAAATAAATAATTAAAAATTAATTGAATAATAATTAATTGTAAACTCCTCTGACCTAGAGGCCGTGCCAGAGGATAAACACACACAAAAAAGAGGAGGAAAAACATACACACTACTGAAGATGGAACATGTTAAGCTACCCTTTTTCGGGCCCGGACGCAAAGAACATGTTTGGGCCCCTACTTAATTAATGAAAATTGCAAAAACAGGAGACATCCAAAGACGCCGGTCCCCTAAAGGGCCCGGTGGCAATTGCCTTGCCTGCCTACATGGTAGCTACGGCACTGATATTTTCTCTGTGAGAAGCCAATGGACCTTTTTAAGTGGTGCCAACTTAGCTTATTTAACAGAGTACGGAGGGTGAACATATTTGTTGGAGCCATGGACTATTATAAGACACTGCTACGATATTCCTAGTGCTTCTGAAGGGACTTTTCAAAATGCGGATGACTGGAATGGTTTATGTCATGAGAAAGTAAATATTTAACATAAAAAAAATAATAATTAAAAAAAAATACTTATTTGGGCCTCATTGAGAGTTTACTTTATTCTGAGTAGGGAGCATATTAGACAGATCTGTCGCCAACTCACAGTTGGCGCCAGCAGGTTGAACAGATTTTCATTTATCTTATCGGTATTGGCAACCGCAAGATTCTTTTGTGTTTTCAATCTCTGGGATGAGCTTTACTACACTGGTCACTTTCAGATTTTCCCTGATGTCTTGAACTCGTTTCCGGCCATCTGAGGAATCGCGTACAAGTTCGTTCTAATATTTAATTTTCCCTTGTTTTAAGGACCCAGGTCTCACTCAAAAATCGGAGTGCTGCTTTTGAAATAATACTGTGCAACCAGAATTTAGTTGTTGCAGCCATTTGTTTGCCAAAGCTTCTTCTAATACAAGCTAGTTGCCGGTAGCCTCGAATCGTAGGAATCATGCTCTGATTGTACTCAGAGTCAGATCAACTTCGCACTTACCCAGAAGCCGTGTGGTGCAAGATGATCCGCGAGGAGCAGTACTTGCACTTTTAGAGTGCTTGAAGAGCAAACACATTTTGGGCATTTTAGATTTAAATTTAGCTGGGGATTCCAGCTAGCGCCTCATGTGCCTGTTTATAAGTACACCCCTGGTAAAGGCAAGAAGATATTCGAGGTATGTTAGTTGCCAATATTAGAATGTTTTATTCCAAGCTTATTAGCAACCTATTTCCGCTAACTTATCTTCAATATCACTTTCGTAAAGCATTAAATTATCAATTATAATAAACTATTACCAGGTTATGTATATAAAAATCAAAATTTCAGTTAGCTTTCACTTATTTCCCCCTCCCACCCACTCAACTTTGTATATTTTGCATAAATTGTCATTGCAGTGTGTATTAATCTATAAAACTTGTACCCACATTGTGTGTGTGTCATTCTTATTTATAAATAACTGACGTCAAATTCATGGTTCATACTACCATCTACAGGAACGGGAACTACGACCACGAAATGCCTGAGACACTATTTTTATACCTTTTTTTTTTTTTTTTTCTCGAGCGCGCATCGAGAAGCCATATTCTTCCAATATTAACTTTTTTTTCGACTTCACAGAGTTTAATACCTTTTATTTTTCTGTCCCCCCCCCAATTCTTTTCTTCATTTTTCTGTGCTGTATTTATCATGAATTTAATTAAACGTTAATAAGACACACTTATTACTGTTTCCTTCTGGAATGATTAATTCCTCCTATTTTTCTTTTTTTTTTTTCTCCACTGAGGTCGTTGTGGTCTTAGTTTGATGGCGCTAACAGTTTATCGCGTTTTTCGATACATGCTTGCCTTAGGAAACATGTACGTTATTCTTATTATCTGTTTACTTTATTTATTTATTTATTTTTACTTATTCTACCGACTATTTATTTCCATAATGTTAATGTCAGAAACAGAGGCCTACATATTGCCATGTTTTCTTGCAATTTCGGTGGTTGACTCTTGATAACGACACCAAGGTTGTGTATATAACGGATTTTTTTGTTTGTTTTTTTGCGTGTACCATAGATTCGCCTTTTCTTTATCTTACACACACACTTATTTGAAATAGCAACACATTTCAAATACATAGCAACACATTTCTCCTAGGGAAGCAGTGCTTTTTATTTTAAGTGAAAGTTTAAGACAGAAGCAACTATCAGTGACTTGTTTCACAATAAGATTGATGCATCTTGTAGCAAAGTTTCCCTTTCCCACATGGATTTTGAACTGAGTATTTTGTCATATACAGTACAGTAATATTTTATAGATCTTATATACCCGAAGATTTTGCTCTGGCGTAGATCTTCGTGCAACAACCGACACACCAGTTAAAACAAAACACTAGAGTTCCTAAAACAATCAGCATTTATAAATTTGGTGAATAAACATGACAATGCATAAATTAGTGTTATATAGATATATAAAAATTCACGTCCAGGAAGTGAGGTAAGTGTGCGTGGATGCGTGCGTGCGCGTGCGCGCGCGCGCGAGAGAGAGAGAGAGAGAGAGAGAGAGAGAGAGAGAGAGAGAGAGAGAGAGAGAGAGAGCTACTGTATAGACGTCCTGGAAATACAATTTCCTGTCCAAAAAATGCAGTGGAGACAAAGCGAGCAAGAGCGAGAGCGAAGCTAAAGCGTGCAACGCTTTAGCTGTTCTCTCAATAGAAGCCAGTCGGCGTGAAGTGAAAAGCGAGAATTCATATTCCATAAGGTTACATTGCATTTAAAATTTATTTAAATATTACACTTTGACTTTGTCCAAGCAAAATAAACATTTAGAAACAATGTTTCAAAAGGTTTGATTTACCTGCTTTAAATTGCTTATTACAAAAAAAAGTAAACTGGGCATTTCAAGAAACAAGGGAAACTCAATTTTAACTCTCCGGGTGCTTTTCTGTATGTGAATGGGGAGAATTAAGTTGAATTAAGAGGGTTGCAACAACAGGTTGCGTCCACCAAACCCAAGATTTTTGTCCGTAAAGCCTTGTTCAGTAACTGCCTCAACCTGTCGGTACTTAAACAATACAGCAAATTTAACTTACGGCTAACTCAAGGCTATGATTTCGTTTATCAAAGCAGTATCGGGCAGAAAAGGCGAAATAATGCATGGAGAATTTTTATTCTCTTTCATAACCACTGAAGTAACTTATTGGAATACTGAACTTTTGTTTAAGTTAGGTACAGTATTTCAACAAGCTGAAATTCATGCAAAGTGGATAAAATGTCCAGCGCACAAGTGAAACTCACGCACAAGATGAGAAATTTTACTCTCGTGAGTCCGGTGTAAAACCTTCCCATTACTGGCACCGCTTCAAGCAAAATCTGTTGAAAAGATAGAACAGTCGTTGGACACAGTCATAAGCATCATTAGTTTGTCTTTAAACTCTGAAATACAGTAATACCCCGACTTACGCGAACTCGGAGTTACGGGGGTTCTTGATTTTTTCGTTTGGCAACATTGCCGCACTATCTTCAAGGTCGTTTTTCGTATGCTATCAATATACGGTGCGACGGCGGAGAGTGAGAGAGAAAGATGAACAAAATTCAACTTTGCTGCCGCATGAGCTGCACACATACAAGAATTTGCATTCCAACTGTCATATTTATATGTGTGCGTTCGAATTCGTGCTCAACTTTTGTCGGAAATTACATCGCTTTCACGAAGAAAAAAAAACTTTCCAGGCTTTAAGGTTTCCAAAGACCGACTGACAGTGATGGTTGGCGGGAATGCAGCTGGTGACTGCAAGTTAAAACCTCTCTTAATTTATCGCTCCGAAAACCCAAGCGTTTTAAAAAATATATCTAAAATTAGCTTACCAGTGATTTGGAAGTCAAATCATAAAGCTTGGGTGACAGCTTCCGTTTTTGAGGACTGGTTTAGTCACCACTTCATACCCGAAGTCGAACGTTATTGCAAGTCTAAACAGATTCCATTTAAAGTGATGCTTCTTATTGACAATGCACCCGGTCACCCTCCTGCCACCCTAATTAATTTCGATCCAGGTGTGAAAGTTGTGTTTTTGCCTCCAAACACAACCAGCTTGCTTCAACCGATGGACCAGGGAGTCATCAAAATATTCAAGGCCTACTACACGAGGCGTTCGTTTGCACGTCTGAATGAAGCTATGAGACAAAATAGTGAGATATCTGTTAGACTTTTGGAAACAATTCAATGTTTTAGATGCCGTAAGAATCACTGAAGAATCTTGGGATGAAATTCACAAAAAAACATTGGGTGGTGTCTGGAAGAAACTTATCCATTTTTTTTTTTTTTTTTTTCAAAAACGAGACGAAAATAACGCCAGAAACTGATCATTTCGCTCATGTGATAGAAGAAGTTATTAATCTTGCCAGGCAATTAGATTTGGAAGTCAATGGTGATGATGTCAATGAGCTGTTGGATTCACGTAGTCAGAAGCTGACAATGAATGAGCTCATAGAGATGCGTGAGCAAAACGTCACTGAAGTATCCGACACTTCAGACCCAGTTCCACCAGAAAAGCACATGACAATTGCAAGCTTGACAGAAGGTCTCAGCTCAATTGAAAAGGGCTTAAAAATTTTAGAAAACATAGACTCCAACGAAGAACGCATTATAGCTACAAAGCAAGGAATAAAAAAAATTATTAGCTTGCTACGAAGAAATTCTGCGTGAAAAAAAGAAGGCGCTGTGTCGTCAGACGAATTTGTTAGATTTTATGAAGCCATCGACATCGAAATAACTTTTTTACCTAACTCATTTATTTTTTTAATACATATTTTATATTAATATGTATACAGAATTGCAATTTTATTAAATATTTTTCTTCTAAACTAGTGTTTCTGTTAGTCCTTGGTCCCAATTAAACAAAATTTATATGTATTTATATGCAAAGTTGTACGCCGACTTACGCGAATTCGACTTAAGCGATTTTCGTCGGACCCACTATCGCGTAACTTCGGGGTATTACTGGTGATGATTATTACCATCAACATTACACTTTCGAGGAGGTAATTACGGAAGCAGTATCAGAAAACCGAATGGCTATAGCTCACAATGTTTCTTCAAGCCTATATCCGGATTCACAAGATTCACATAGTTATTTACGATGAGAAGTATGATCATTGTCATTTATTCGCTCCCGTTCTGACGCAAACTGGGAATATAACGAGAACAAGTTCGAATTATAAGACAAACAAAAATAACTAAAAATAAAATGACAGGGAATGGAGGGAACATCCCGAAAACCATTTATTTTTTTTATTCAAAAACAGCAGTTTTACATAAGTTACGCAACTCTGATTTATTTGCAAATATCTAATTACAGTATTTCGCTTTTCGCCGCCTGACTGAAAAATAATCTACATCAGTACACAAAGCAAACGTGTTGCCAATTGCAGATTTTCTAATACACGAAAAACCTTTGCGAATATGCTTTTTAAATATCACATCATATTACATGAAACCATCTCATTAAAAGCCATTGTTAAATCAAAATTAGCTTCGCAACACAAAAAACAATATGGTTTTGTACTATGCTCAATTAACAGCGTAACATTTCGTTTCACATTTTTATGCACCGCTGACGGCCAATGTGTTAATTAGCACAATGATGGGGTGTTTCGCAATAAATTCTTAAATTGAAAGCGCCAATTCCCCGGAGTTCGCTTTACCTACCGTGTTCTCATAACAGCATCATGAAATCGCCACTTTTGTAGTATTCCTGGTTCACTATTTGAGTATATTAGACAAATACAAAATTATTAATGCCTTGTGAGTTAAAAAATACGACAAAAAAAAGGACGGATTTTCGCATGTCTTATCCTGACATTTAGGTTTGCAGCAACCTTTAGGCTGGTCCCCCATTTTCGAAAAACATCAGTCGATTTATCCATCAACATCAGTGTCGAAAAACATGCCAAATACTCAAGCATATCAATGCTGTTTAGGAACTACTTACCAAAGCGTTTAAGCTTCTAAATTGTAAACTGAAATTTTGACTATTTAAAAGAGGTGGGGGAGGAAGACGCATAGGAAAAGATTTTATCCCGGATGATACAAACACATTATTGACACCATCCACATTAATACGAAGACTGCTTGTCCATTGACTTAAGTTTACGAATGTTTGGCTCGATATTGAAAAGCTGAATTCGCAATTCGGATTATCTGATTCTAGTATTTAAATTTAATATAAAGGAGTCTTGAGAAAGCTTTTTCCCATAAACAGATTGCTCAAAATGGCATTAACACCATCAATGCTTTGAAAAGTTCTGGAAAAGTAATCGGTTCTTACATGAAACCAAAAATTAATTTTAAGGAACAATCACAAGAAACTGCTGACATCCATTATGCGTGCATTAATATATTATTTGTAACCCACCACGTGTGATTGCTGAGTCACTACCTTAATCTCATCTAAAGGAAGATTACAGAATAGTTAAATACTTTTATAGTTGGCCGTACAAATAAATCATTTTCAGAAGTACCACGGAGTCCATCACTTTTAACTGCATGAGCTGGTTAAAACAGTGCAACACCTCACGAGGCCGGTCGAGATCAATAACATGCAACTAACTTAGCCTAGCAATTCATGACATAAATACCACATTAACCATTCAGCACAACATCCACAATACTGGAAACTTCACCGCAAAGTGACAAGGGTATTTTCGATCAAGAAAATATTTGAAAACATTAAGGATGCACTGTGTCATATATCATTACATATACATAAAATTTCTGTTTACATATAAATAAATCAAACTTCTGGCCGACCACAGAGTCAGAAGAGATTCTAACAGACAGTATTTTGTGGATTCGAACAAACAGCGTGCCTGACTATATACTTTTACCGGAGTACATCTGAAAGACACTACTAAGCGACACTTATGTATGTATCCTTGCTCAATTCAGGGATAAAAATTGCTTTTTAAAACTAGGCGGGAACTTTATTTACGGTTCTAGGAAAACAGAGACCAACTAAAGAGGGTTGAATCCATGGGGGGTGACCGGGGGTGAGTTTCACCACCAGTGAAATAAAATCCCCCCCCCCAGGTGAAAAATTTTAATTTTTATTTTATAAAACACGAATTCAATAAATTTAAATTTATGTCAAAAAAACAACACGAAAAATCACATGAACTAAGTGTGATACTTGTTAGGTTGTAGACGACGAAAATAAATCACTAAAATTCAAGACACGAAATTTTCAAAATAATTAAATAAGCAATATTTCTGGCTGCACAAATTGTAACTAAACGCCACTATTTCAAGTGTCCGCATTTTTGTTTTATGATTTTCAGGTTCCTTTAATTTTCACACAAACCATCTCTTGATAATGTTTCACACAAACGGTCTACTTATGACTAATTCTTTGTTGGTATATCGCAAACAAGATTGCAGGCCGCGAATAGATTCCTGACAGATGCTATTATAATTGTAATGATAAAATGTCTCGCGGTTTTCAAGCAGGGAAGTCTGCAGCCACTAATTCAATCGTCAGCAGTTTCGCTTTATGGTTTTCACATTCTTTTTTTTTTTTTTTTTTTCACAGCAAGAGTCGACTTGTTGTTGTTATTGTTCTTGATTCGGTTTTCGGAGCATTAGCAACTAAGGCCATATTGCTCTGGAATATGCGGTGGTCATTCTATGACCTTTCCGCATCCTCCGTATTTGGTGGTGACGGGCTCGAACCCCGGTCTAATCAAGAAGCGTGTGCTACGCACTGCTGCTCCTTCCCACCTGGCTACGGAGACGCCGAGTCGACTTGTGGCTAATTCTTTCTTTGCATACTGCAAACGAGACGGTTTGGTCGCAGCCTATAAACAATACATTTTATAAGCTTTTTATTATATATGCATATGTACTGTAATATTGCAATGAATGTAATATTGCAGTGCATGAAGATAAGCCGAGGGCCCGAATGAGTTATCGGAAAAAATTAATAAATGATTGATACACATGCAAAGAAAAAAACAACGAGGAATAACATTATTACAATACAGTACTTGAATATTTTATTATAATTTGTATATATATATTTTTTTTGCAAATTTTATTCGGTAATTTACATATTAAACTGTGATTATTGTCAGTAATGTGTTTTTTGTGAACTGATGTTAAATAATAAATTTTCTGTTTATACGGTCAGAGGAGTTCGCAAGGTAGAGATAATACCTTGAACCCGGGTCACTCAATGCACGCGTACTCTTCCCCCCGATGCATATACCCCCGAGGTTTACATTCTCCCCCCCCCCGTGCGCCTGACCACTACGGCGGCCTTGATAAGTATTTCCTTTTGTTTTCTCATTATATCATTCATAAATATGCATATTGTGCATAAATATAAATATACAGATTTGTTTGTAACATATATTGTAAATATTAAATAATAATAAAATACAGATACTACAAATCCCACCAAAGTTTACATCCCCGTGCAAACGCTCTGGATTCACAACACTGTAACTAACTTCCACTAAAATCAGTTTATTATTATTAGCCATATGGTGCAAGGAAGTCTGAGGCTTATGCTGCACCAGCCAAAAAAAAAAAAAATTTCTGAATTACCGAGAGAGAGAGAGAGAGAGAGAGCTCAGAATCCTGGGTTTGCCAAGCCCATACTCACCAGATGTGAGCTCCCCTGGGGTTTAGACCATACACGACTCTGGAACTGGTTATCGGCGTCCATCTCCATTTCAATCTTGGCCAGTTCCAACGAGATAATATGCAACTTTGCTTTGCTGCTGCAGAACACGATTGTACAACGAATACACTGAACGAGGAATAGATAGTTGACTGGTCGCAGGTAGTTTCTGACCAGAGCAGTCTTTTGAAGACTACTCAGAACAAGCGAAGACCATCAGTATTTTCGGGTTCGTCTAGTATGTGGAATTCACAATTTTGTCTCATAATATAGGTATTCCTCACTTATCCCATTTAATTGCACACATTCACCAGTATTTTTTATTATAAAGAGTGTTTTTATTTTATTTTAGGAAGTATTAACAACTAGCAGCGAACACCATACGTGTAATTGTGCGCAAAATTATGCAGTAACGAAGTTCTGATTAGGAATTTAAATATGTTACCAACTTATATCAATGCCCTATATAAATAAAATAATATAAAATCTATATACAAAATTTTAGTAAGGGTTTTTCCCCACTATGATGCATAGTGACACCGGGATTTCCAGAACACTCCGCTACTCCCTATAGTGCACCATAAAATTATTATAATTTGCTTTACTTGTGCTTTTATATATATATATATATATATATATATATATATATATATATATATATATATATATATAAGGTGGTAGATGACTCATCAACCGGTGAAATACCGCCACTTTGCTTATTGGAGGCTTGGGGTGGTGGAACCCATGTTTAGTCTCTAGAGATAAGTTCCGGTCAACCCTTCCCTACCTCTTCCATCATGCAGTATGACTGATGATTTTTGAGGTTATTATGAACATCGTGGCGAGATCCAGTATTCCTTACATTTCGAGGGTACAGCTCTATAACGGTGTTCGCAGACCGGCCGCTAGTTGGTACACCGGACCGAACCTATTGGTAACTCTCTAGGAGGCTTCCGGATCAGCTAGTGTATAATCTTGGCTACCTCTACTCTGCCAGATAGTGACTGGAGGGAGTCCGAGTAGCGTGTATGCGGGGAGCATTGTCGAGGCCACGTTAAGTCAAGGATCTGGGTATATTCTTACCATATGTACGCCATATCCAAAAATTTCATTACTTCATACAGCATGTCCCACACACTTTTTCTTACTATTGAATACACCATGAATTGTCAAACTAATAGAGCAAGCTTATCTGCGAAAAGATCTAAACCTTCCAAGGACTTCCTAATTCATTTCACAAATATACGTGGTCTCAATTCTAATCTCAACGATGTCCATTTCCACTTGCAGTCTGCCAAACCCCTGTACTGTTTCTAACAGAATCTCAGTTATCGGTTGATTCAACTACTGCTCATCTCAGAGGCCCAAATTATTCGCTGTATGATTCCTTTCGCCTCAAAGGTGGTATACTTGTGCATATGTCCGTTTTGATATTCCCTGTCAGACTTGGCAATTTGGAACCTCCTCTCTCTTTGATCTTCTCTGGCTTAAAATCCACATTGTGTCAAATTCATCTGTTGTTTCTACCGTTCTCCCAACTCCACCAATCACTTGGAGCTCTTTGACTTCCTCTCTTTGCAACTTGACTCTCTCCAGTCCAACTTTCCTAACAGTGAGGTAATTTTCTTTGGTGATTTTAATGTTCACAACTCCAGCTGGCTTCCGTTTTCTAGTCACACTGACCCAGCAGGTCGAGATGCTGAGGGTTTTGCAATAACTAATGACCTAGCACAGATTGTTCATTTACCTACAAGAATACCGGACAATCCTAATCATACAGCCAATACGCTTGATCTTTTTCTCACAAACGACCCTTCTAAGTACACGGTCGAAGTGAGAGTCCTTTAGGCACTTCAGATCACAACTTGGTGATTGTCTCTTCTCCAATGGAACCTTTATCTCATGGCTATTCCCAAACTCGTGTTGTTTGGCATTACAAGAATGCAAAATGGGATGACCTGCGAGACTTCTTTTCTTCTTTTCCTTGGTCGGATTATTTTTCAAAACTTCTGATGTCAACGTTTGCTCAGGTCGTGTCAGTGAAATTATTCTTGCAGGAATGGAATCCTTTATCCCACACTCCACTTTAAAATCTCGTCCTTTATTTAAACCTTGGTTTTCCAATAAATGTGCTAGGGCTGTCCAAGAGAAGAATGTTGCATATCGTAATTGGCTTGTTTCTAATTCTTCAGTTTCATTTTCTGCCTACACCAAAGCTCGCAACAATTGTAAAGCAGTTATTAATCAGGCCAAACTAGAGTTTGAACAGGCTAAGAGTAGAAAACTTGCTTCTTGACCTAATGGTAGCCGAGCATTCTGGTCTCTTGCCAAAGCTATTGGCCGCAACTTTTGCCATCTCTGCTCCCACCTCTGTCCAAACCAGATGGTTCTGTTGTCACTTCAGCCAAGGATAAAGCTGACCTGCTAGCATCCCATTTTTCTTCCAGCTCATGTATTAATGATCTTGGTAAAAGACCTTCCACCATTCGCAACCCGCTCCATTCAATGTCTCCTGTGGTCTTCCGTCAAAAGGATATCAGAAGGATTTTGATGAATCTTGATGCTAAGAAAGCTCCAGGTCCTGATGGTATTTCTCCACTTGTTCTCAAAACCTGTGCTCCTGAACTTACTCCTATTCTTTGCCGCCTTTTTTCACTTTCTTATTCCAAAGGTGTTTTTCCTTCTGCTTGGAAATTTGCTCATATCCAGCCAGTTCCTAAAAAGGGTGACAAATCCCTCCCATCCAGTTATCGTCCCATTGCAATTACTTCTACTCTTTCTAGAGTAATGGAGAAATCAATTAACCGCCAACTCTTAAACTACCTAGAAACTTTCCGTCTGATCAACGATCGCCAGTACGGATTCCGTCAGTGTTGATCCACTGGTGATATTCTGGCTTATGTTACCCATTTATGGACTAATTCAATGGAAAGGTTAGGTGAAACACAAGTAGTTGCTCTTGACATCTCAAAGGCTTTTGATCGTGTTTGGCATAAAGGTCTTCTAAACAAGCTTCCATCTTATGGTTTGCCAACTGTTTTTAGTAATTGGTTATCCAGTTTTCTCTCTGATCGCTCACTGAGGGTGATGGTAGATGGCTCTCTGTCTTCTAACTTCTCCACTAATGCCGGTGTCCCCCAAGGTTCAGTTCTTTCCCCTACTCTTTTCCTCTTGTATATCAATGACCTTCTTCCATTGACTGGAAATCCTATCCACAGTTTTGCCGATGATAGCACATTGCATTCAACTTTCCATTTTGAGAAACCTTGTCCTGCTCAATCAGCTTCAAGTTCTCGAAAATCTGCTACCAATTCCTTAAATGCCGATCTTCAGGTAATTCTCCAGTGGGGCGAAGACAACTTAGTTGATTTCAACCCTTCTAAAACTCAGTCTTGTCTTATATCTCGCAAAAAGGATTCTTCTGCTCCTATGCTTATCTTTAGTGACACTCCGATTTCTAGGCAAAATGATATATCTCTTTTGGGGATCACCCTGACTTCTAATCTCTCTTGGCTCAAGCACATTACAAATATTGCTTCCTCTGCATTTAAAAAACTTGGTTTTCTCTTTCGCTCTCGGCGTTACTTTTCTTCCAAACATCTGCTCACTCTGTATAAATCGCAAATCCGCCCTCCATGGAATATTGTTCCCACATCTGGGGTGGTGCCCCCAAAACCTCTCTCAGGCTTCTTGATTCCATTCAGAAGAGGGCAGTTAGGTTAATTAATGATTCATCTCTAACAGATTCTCTCCACTCGCTTTCTCATAAACGCACTGTTTCTGCTGCATGCCTCTTCTACAGATACTTCCATGAGCACTGTTCTTCTGAATTGGCTTCTATAATTCCCGCTCTCTCTTTCAAAACAGTCCGAACACGTGCCGCAACCAGCCAACATCCATTTACTGTTCCAACTTCAAACCCACAGAACCAACTTTTCATCTTCCTCATTTATTCATTCAACTGCCGTTTTCTGGAACAACCTTCCTTCATACGTATTTCCTGAAAATTACAATCTACAGAAGTTCAAGTCCAATGTCAACAAATATCTTCTTTCGTCTTCTCAACTTCCAACTCAAGCACGGTACTAAGTACTATAGGTTCTAATACCTCTCGTGTTTGGGGTTCACATAAAAAAAAAATATATATATATATATAATTTTTTTTTTTTTTTTTTTTCTCTCCTTAAACAGGCCGGCAAGGGTTCGCCATCACTAATGTACAAAGTCGTCGTGCTGCAATGATAGGAAGATATTAATTGCTAATACGGCATTACGTTGGAAGTCGAGATCAATTGTTGCAAAATCAACAGCTCACCTTCTCGACCCCATCTATTTCAGCATGAACGCAGATTTTATATCCACTCTTGACACACATGGATAAGGGATTATTCACTTTTCCCAAATTCCGCATATTTTTGGCAATATAGTGTAAACACGGTTTTTTTTTTTCCCCCTTTCTTTTTTTAATCCTCACAGTATAGCCGAATGTCTGTTATGTCTGTTAAATTCTCAAAAATTTTATATCAGTACACTGGCGTGCAAAACTTAAGGACCAATACTATTTCTAAAGGTTACAACAACAAAATCAAACGAACAGCCTGTGGCGATTTGCATAACTGAGGCCGTTCAGTAGAAAGCTGGTACACATGCAAAAATTTGAATCGTGATGAGAGGGTTCACATAAACAGATAAAAGCAGCAGTTATGTGCAAATTACCGAAAGGTGAGCACGATTGCTACAGACGTTCGATTGGTTTCATACAGTGCTACAGACAACGAAATGGCCAGTACACGGCATATGGATGACTTTACCCGGGGTCGAATAATTGGGAAGCTCGAGGAAGGTCGAAGTGCGAGGAGTGTGGCTGCAGAGTTCGGTATCGCCTATGGCATCGTCTCACGTGAGTGGTCGGCCTTCAGAACGACAGGTACAGTTGTTCGAAGGACCTGTGGTGGTCGTCCATGAAAAACAATGCCCAATGATGACCGCTATATACTCTTACAGGCCAAGAGGTTTCAGATCAACCAGACAGCGGGATCCATTGAAAACCAGCTGCACAGGAAGCAGGATATCGCGGTTTACCGTGGCCAGGCGACTCCGGGCGGACTGTTTGCCCGACGGCCAGTACGCTGTGTCCCTTTAACTCCCGCCCATCGGAGACACCGTTTACAGCGGTGCATCGAAACAAGGACTGGACAGCAGAGCAGTGGGGTAAGGTACTATTTACTGATGAGAGTAGATTCATTCTCAGCAGCGATTCTAGACGTCAGCTAATCTGGCAAGAGGTTGGCACACGGTATCATCCCCAAACATCACTGAAAGGGATCGATATGGCGGTCGAGATGTCCTCGTCTGGGGAGGCATTATCTTGGATGGACGTACACAACTCCAGACACTGGAAGGCGGTACTGTAAAGGCTTCACGCTACTGTACTGAGATAATCCTTCCCCATAGGTGTCTGTTCCGAGGTGCCATTAGCCCGAGTTCGTGTTTATGGATGATAACGCCCCATCGCACTGCAGCTGTTGATATTCTTTTGGAAAGTCAGGACATTGTTCGTATGGATTAACCTGCCCGTTACACCCATCTAAATCCCATCCACACCCACCAGAAAATGTTCACCAGCTGAAGATGGTGCTGACAGAGGAATGGACGATGTTACCGCAAAAACTTTCAACATTGTTCTAGGTATGGACAGGCGGTGCATAGCCTGCATCGACATTAGTGGCCACATCTCCTACTGAGGACCACCTCTTCCCTTTGTTCCATCTTTGGCAGTGATGCATCTGTATCATGGCAGCCAGTGCTATGTTCCCATTTTTGAATAAAGTCCCTCTATACCGTTTTGTTTCCGTTTTTGTGCCTGTGTTGTTTCCTTCATCGTTTCTGTAACTCATGAGGTTCCTTTGGTATGCTTTTCCCATATCCAGGCCACTCCATGGCCACTCCTACAGGTGAAAACCTGACTGGTCCTTAAAAGTTTTTCACATCAGTGTATAAAACAATACATATTTTACAAGTAACAAACCAAACTCTCCGTTCGGGCTTTGTTTATTTGCGCAAAAAAAAAAAGCTCCCGACCGTACGTCATCCATTGCACTCACCAGGAGTTCGATCATTCTCAGAACCTACCCCAACTTTTTCTCATAGGCCTTTAAACATTCGGATCGCGGAAATCACGATCGCGCAGGCCTAACTGCGAATAGAATTTACTGTGGAAAAATGTATATGTTCCGTCACAGAACTGAGAATTAACAAGAAGAGATTATAATAATATAACACTGTATTTAATCAGGACAGTTCCTACGGTTATATACGCTTTTGTGTAAATTTTAAAATGCACCATTTGATTACCAAAAGATTACTATTAATTAAAGAGAGTACATTTGTAGGCTCACATGCATTTTGATTTCGCAATTTCCGCTCATTTGAACAGCCCCCAATCTATTATACATTTTAAAAACAGTTTTTGAATGTATATCCGTTGCGGATATTGGCTTCGAGTTTTCTTCTGCACAAATAAACGCATTATTAGAGGCATATTATGCAAGAAAGCAAGCTTATACACCATCAGCCACAAAAAAAAAAAAAAAAAAAAACATCCCATTTCACCCATTCATTCGCTCCAAAACTTTGTCTAGTTCTTCCTTGAATTTATTTGAGCCATCAACTTACACAACAGATGGAAGTTTGCTCCAGCAATCAACTACCCACTGGCTCAAGGCAAATTCCCGCACATCTGTTGCACAATTGCCTTTCCTCAATTTGAATTTATGACCCCTCAGGGTTCGTAATCAAGAGGATCCATCAGCATTGAGCCTGCTAAAACCATTCAAGGCCTTATAAACCTCAATCAGATCACCTCGCAGGTGCCTAGCCTCCAGACCTTAAGCCTATCTCGGTAAGAGTACACGTTCGTTCCCCACACCAATCTTGTTGCCCTTCTCCGTACTCGTTCTAACAACTCTACGTCTTTCCTAAATTGAGGCATCCACGCCTTGAGTACTGTGTACAGTGCTCAAGGCGTGGGCTAACCATTGCCTTATACAAAGCGATAATCACCCACTTTTCCCCTGCTAGCAAAATTCCCGTATATCATTGACAGACCCCATGACCTGCTCTGGCAGCATATGTGCACTGCTCAGAAAACTTCATATCTCACTAGACAATGACCCCGGGTCTTTTCATTCTCTACCAACCTGGGTGTGATAGCACACAGGTGGTACGTTTCTCTGGGGTTACTGCTACCCATATGTAGTATTTTGCATTTGTAAATGTTAAACTTCAGTTGCCACTTCTCAGCCCATCTGGCCAACTTTGCTGGATCCTGTTACAGTAGCATACCATCATTACTATCATTAACAACCTTGCCAACCTTCGTATCATCCGCAAACTTGGACATTAAGCCTGATATACCTTCATCAATATCACTAATAAATAAACAAAACAACAATGGGCCCAACACCGAATCCTGGGGGACTCCACTAATAACATTAGTCCACGAAGACCAGTGTCCACTAATTACCACTCTCTGTCTTCAATATTCATGTCACCACCCGCAAGTTTTTTTGGTTTTTTTTTTTTTTTTGTTATATATATAAAGGGGGGAGTGATAATGAGACTAAGAAGTAGCCTAGTTAACAGCTAATGCAAAATCCTGACTGATAGCTTATAAACAATTTTATTTCGGTGTCTCAAAATGTAAATACAAAGAAGCAATGTTTGTACAACTAAAATACTAAAATATAAGATTAACAATTACAAGGAATAGAGTTGTGTGGAATATAATAGACACCTGGAATGACAAGTATTGCTGTAATTGACAGGTCTGTAAGGCATGGATAATGAAATCAGTATGTCACTTTATAAATGTCTATAGCATTCAAGAGCTGTTTTGCTATTCAATTTAATCAGTTCTTCATATAATCTAGATAAAAATTAAATTGGATATGTAATCAGATTAATATATTTATATAAGGATAGCTCGTAGCAATGAAAATATGCCCTACAAATGTGAAAGCACATCATTCAAAACTTTCTGCTCAATAAAAGGTTAAAATAGGCCAATTCAATTACATTAGAAATGAATTACTGATTTCTTTCATTTTGTCATCATATCTATTGAGAGCAAATACATAACTTCTATTATATACTTATTTTAAGAAATCAATCCAAAATTCTTAGTCCATCATCAAATGAAAGCAAATTTATAAAAGCACTACTCAAAAACGGTATTAATCAAGATAAATATACAAAAAAGCATATTAATGGAATTTTCTCAATTGCTACATATTCTTTATACCAAACCTTGACTATACCAAAAATAATAATATTGATTAAAGCATTTAAAAAATCCAGTGATGTTGGAACACATCATTGAAGGAGGAAAGGGAATTTGATATTACACAAATTACAGCAGTCTGCAATGCTTCCTCTTTTTAGGTTTAAGTTGAGGGCATAAAACAGCTTTAATGGCTTCATCAAAAACATTATTTAATCCCTTCTAGGTAAGGGCTGAACATTCAAGATATTTTACTGCTCCCATTTCTTTAGCCATTGCTAGCCCTTGAGGATAGGTGCAAGTTTTTTCTCTTTTAATTTTTCAATTGTCTCCTTATCTTCTCTGAGATCTAATTTTGTACCCACTAGGATAATTGGTGTATTGGGGCAATGGTGGCTGACCTCAGGATACCACTTTGCTCTGACATTTTCAAATGATGCTGGATTCACTAAGGAAAAACATACGAGAAAGACATCTGTCTGTGGATATGACAGTGGACATAACCTGTCATAATCTTCTTGTCCTGCAGTATCCCAGAGACCCAAATTAATTGGTTTGCCATCCACCATAACATTTGCAGAGTAATTGTCAAACACTGTTGGAATATATTCTCCAGGAAATGCATTTGTTGTATAACTTATCAAGAGACAAGTCTTGCCAACAGCTCCATCGCCAACTACGACGCACTTAATGGCTTGCATTTTAGCAAGTAACTCTCTGTATGAAAAGCTATTCCAATTTTGATGCAGGAATAATGTTAAAAGTCACAATTAAATATAATACCCAATACAAAATAACAGCCTATACCACTCACTCTTCAAACAACCACACCTATAAACAGCTTTCAATTCCCTATATGTCAGAAAGAGAGGGAAGCAAGATGGCTCCCCTCCCTCAACAAAGGATAAAACGATGGTTGAGTTCTCCAACTCAACCATCCTTTTATCCACTGTAACAACTTGCCATTAATGCCATACTTCTTCAATTTGTACAGCAGTCTTCCATGTGCAACAGCATCAAAAGCTTTTGTAAAATCCCAGTATATGATATCAAAATTACTTTTTGCATCCAGTTCCTTTGTGACCACATCACAGTAGCCAATCAAACTGGTCAGACAAAAGTTTTTCTTAACAAACCCATGTTGTGTCTGAATTATTACTGCAGACTTGTCTAGATGATTCTGCAATGCTTCTGTAATTATGCTTACAGGAGAATGACATCTATTTTCTCAATTCTCAGTCAGAAATGCCAAAAGCTCATTGAAGCTAAGTATGCCAATACGTCGTTCCATTGAAAATAAATTTTTTGGATACTTTTTGTTCATTTCAATTTATATATATATATATATATATACAGTGTATATAAAAAGTACTTAGAATACTGCTAAGCATTTGGATGGACCTACCAACGACAATTTCTCTTTTGTGAGTTTATTTTGAAATAGACAGGGTGCTGACACACAAACGATCTAAATGAAATCCATTTTGAGACTGGCAATAAAACGCCCGTATAGTAAAATAGACGCAGGGTGCTGACCCACAACCGATTTGAATGAAATCCATTTTGAGACTGGCAATAAAACGCCCGTATAGTAAAATAGACGCAGGGTGCTGACCCACAACCGATTTGAATGAAATCCATTTTGAGACTGGCAATAAAACGCCCGTATAGTGTCACACAATATTCAAACGGAAGACGCGTGCTACGCGCATCTTCCGCAGAATCGGAAGATGCGGGAGTGTCTTAAATAAATGGGGAAAAAAACAGACAAAAATACTTTTTGGCGATGCTACTTGTGAGTGTAATAACAAGACAACTCGTTGTGAAGGAAAAGTTCTCTGCTGTGAACGATGTAATAACTAGACCAGCGTTTCTCAAAATGTGTTCCGTGAGATGTAAACAAGTGTTCCGCGAAAAATCGTAATTAATAATTTAAAAATAATAAAATAAATAAATTTTGCATATTTGTAATGTACTTCACTTTTGTATCATTATAATATTTAACAATTTTTTTTTCAGTTATTAATATACTGGCATAGACTAATAATCAAATAGACCGCGGAGCACTTTATTTTCGCGGGCTTTGTATAGAGAAGTATGCGTAGAGGTAATGACATCGAAAAGGTAGCAATATGGTGATCTCGTATGCGTTTTAGCCTGGAGTACACGGATCGAAGGAGAGGAGGAAGCGAACCGATATATCATAACTAAATTAACTTCCTTGTATAATTTTTTTTTTTTTTTTTTTTTTTTGGATAACACTGCCCAACATGATTTTTACCTCCAGCAAATCAATGGTTGTTTCTAGTAAAGTTTTACGTATAGAATTTAAAATGAATCATTAAAATTTCCTATCACGTCTCAGTTTTAAGATATAGATAACTGGATTCTGGACAAAGATATCATTACTGTTTGAAATACAATTTAAACTTATTAACTTTTGGTTGGCTTTGTTTATTGGGCTAAAAGGCAAGGACATCATTACTGTTCTTGCAGTATAGTATATTTTGATTTTGACGCACTTTTCCAGACAAGTCAGTATTTTATTAATTTTATTACACCATTCAACTGTTCAATATATAGTGTATGATAAACTACGCTACAAAAATTCATATTCTGTTCAAATTTACTAATTGCTGTTACTGTTTTTAAGTTAATGCATTGTTAAAATGGAATAGACAAGGCACAAAACTTGCGTCAATCACCCAGACAACTTCTGCTATGTTTGTGGACACTTATACCATAAAATATACCATGTCACAAAAGTTGCATATTCATTGTACAGTACAGGAACATAACCCCCGCGAATAGCGGGGGTTACGTTCCTGAGAAATGCCGCGAATACTGAGTTATGGCTCCCATAGTAATAAAGGGGTTCCGTTCCAAAGTATGAAATATATAAGAAAAACTAGTCTAAAATTTTGTCTATGTATGTATTATATGTACCTTCATAATATGACTATGTACATAGACAGTACGTAGCGAAATGCAAGCATAAGGCATCAAAATGGAAATAAGAAACAATTTAATATTAAATGTAATATTTATTAGAAATTTCAAACAAATCTTTCAATCCAGCGCCTTTGCTATAGCCAAAAAACTTATCCCTCCAGTGCTATCACCAGTTTCGCTAAAGTGTTGATCAAGGAGTTTTGCCTCTTCACGAATGATGAGTGAACCTAACGGAATTTTATTTTGAATTCGGCCTTCTATCCACAGATTTAAAGCTTTTCCATTTTTTCTAATTTAACATCACGAGTTACAGAACAAATTTTTGAAGCAATTGGCGCGTTTTCACGAACACTACGGCGGATTTTTTTTCTTCCGATTTCTTGATTGATCGTACCGTTGACTAATTGATTTTATAATGTTTTTCCACTGACGAGACACTTTCACCATTAAAAATTTTGTCTAATAACTGAATTTTACTCGCTAATGTCATCATTTAGCTTTGATTTCTTTACAATTCCCTAGTTATTCGTAGCCATATTTTTGTAGGGGTTAGAAAAGAACTTGTCCACATATAAAGTCACTTTTTTCCGTTAACACACTCGAAAAAGTCTGTTTACACTAACACACTGCAAAACGGTAGATTTTTCACTTTTGTAAGTATATCAATTTATAAAATTAAAAGCAAACGACGAAACATTCCATGACAAGCGCATAACACATACTGAACAAGGATTAAAGAGAAACATCCACGCTCGCGATTTTGTCACCCCCCTCTTCCCCAACCACTGAGTGCTGTTTTGACCGGGAAAGATGATTTTTGCCAAGCCCATGTTTTTTTATGGCGGAAAATGTTCACGGCGATTTAAGATTCACATTTTTTTTTTTTTTTAGGTTTCATTTTATATTAAATCAACGACCGCGAATAGCGGGGGTTTACTGTACTTTGGCTGCAAGATCGGTGAGAACGAAAAAAAATTGGGCTCCACATATCTGTTGTATTACTTGTACCACAAACTTAAGGCTTTGGTTATATGGCAAGCTGAGAGCATTACCTTTTGCCGTCCCTATGGTGTGGCGCGAGACCAAGAATCATTTCGACGACTGCTATTTCTGCAAGACAAAAATAAAAGATATTTCCAAAAAGAGCAAGCACTGCATCAAATATCCCATCAGCAATTAGGCCAGTGCCACACGGTAAAGAACTGCCAGTAGCTGTGCCAACAAAATCTTGGTCTTTGTCATTTGGTTTTTAGGAGCATTAGCAACTAAGGCCATATTGCTCCGGGGATAATGCAGTGGTCATTACTGACCTTTCCGCATCCTCCGTATTTGGTGGTCACGGGCTCGAACCCCGATCTATTCAAGAAGCGTGTGCTACGCACTGCTGCTCCTTGCCCACCTGGCTACGGAGGCGCCCCAAAATCTTGGGATGGAAGTAGTGAAGGTACAGAAGAAATCATTTTACCAGATGTCGCTGAACCATGTACTACACATGATTTGGACTACGAGCCAGAAAAAGAAAAGGCTCCACCTACATTGAACAAGAAGAATTAAGCAACTTGATCAGAGACTTGGGCTTACCCAAAGAGAATGCTGAATTACTCGGATCCAGACTACAACAGTGAACTTACTTGCCAAAGGTACAAACATTACAATATACCGTAAAGCGAAATGAAGCGTTTTCAAGATATTTTGCAATGGAAAACAACATGCGTCTGCAAAAACGTCGTTGGTCTTATGCACTAACTGAACATTGATCACAATATCTCTGAATGGCGTTTGTTTATTGATGCGTCAAAGCTAAGTTTTAAAGCAGTATTGCTTCATAATGGAAATAATTTACCATCATTTCCTTTTGTTCATGCTGTTGGCCTGAAAGAAACTTACGATAGAATGTCCCAGATTCTTGCTGCTATACGTTACAATGACTATGGTTGGAATATTTGTGGTGATCTCAGAGTGACTGGACTGCTTGTTGGATTGCAAGGTGATTTCACTAAATACTGTTGTTTCCTGTGTTTGTGGGTTAGTTGTGTAACGGCCAAACGCTACGTCGTACAATACTGGGACAAGATAGATTAATATATTCCGGCAAAAGCAATGTAAAGTATGTTCCATTGGTTGACCCGCAAAAAGTTTTTCTCCCCCCTTTACACATCAAGTTTGGACTGATTCAGAATTTCACAAAGGCACTGGATAGAGAAAGCATAGGATTCACATATTTACTGAAAATGTTTCCATTATCTCATACAAAGCTGAAGGAAGGAATTTTCATAGGTCCTCAAAGATGAAGAATTTCAAAGAAACCTGAATGACGTTGAACTGGCTGCATGGAAATCTTTAAAGGCTGTGGTACACAGATTCCTTGGAAAGAGAAAAGAAGAGAACTAGAAGCAATTGGTGACAAACTTGCTGAAATGTTACAAGAACATGGGGTGCCGAATGTCATTGAAAATGCATTTCCTTCATTCCCATCTGGATTTCTTTCCTGAAAACTTAGCAGATATCAGTGATGAACAAGGAGAGCGCTTCCACAGGAGGACATATCTGCAATGGAAAAACGATACCAAGGTCGCTGGGACTCTGCCATGATGGGAGATTACTGTTGGTTCCTTAAACGGGAAAGCAATCTGGAGTGTAAAAGGAAATTAATGTGTGAGAAACACGTCTAAGTAAAGTTATTGTGTGTAATAATTACAACCATGTATGCTGATATCGTATAAAAACAAGAAATTTAAAAAATGCGTATATCTTTTGAACGTGATAGAAGTAAAAGATTGATATTTTCAGGACATTAATTTTGTTCAGAATAACCAACTTTCGTTCCAGAGGTATAACGAAAAAAAAAAAAAATTTTTTTTTTTTTTTTTTTTTGTCGGGTAGTGTAATTATTAGTATTTCAAAATATTATTATTAAAATATGGACCATGGATTGTGGTTGAAAAAAGGAACTTTAAAACGAGAAGCAAAGTACTTCTAGTAGTGCAACTGTGGTTGATGAAAACGAACACAATATTGTCACACTTCAAAGTGAGGATGAACAATCGCAGCCTTTTGTTCCCCAAAAATCAGAAGTGAAAAAACAGGAACCAACTAATAAAAGACCAAAACGAAAGAATAATGACAGTTATTTGAATTTCGGCTTTACATGTGTTGGAAATAAAGATGCTTCTGATGCACAGTGTACCATATGTAATGAAATATTAGCAACAGTTCTTTGGCTCTCGCGAAACTTGTGTTTCGTAAGTGTTTCATGAATATGTTGTGAGATGAAAAGTGTTCCGTGACTAAAAAAAGTTTGGGAAAACGCTGAATTAGACTAACACCTGAAATCCCGTTAGCACAACAAAAATGAATTATGCTTATAGGTAATTAAGCAAAATAATGACTTACCTGTTTCTTCAATTTTCATAGTCAAATATCAAGAGCTCATTGAAGTTACGTATCGACAAAGGGTAATATGAAAAGAATTTTTCGGGATACATTCTGCTCATTGATATGGGGGAAAAAGTACTTAGAATATTCATAAGCATAGAATGGATCTACCAACACGATTTCGCTTTGGTGGTTTTATTTGTAAATACACACAGAGTGATGACAACCGGAAATTCATTTTGGGACTGACAAAAAACGCACGTGCAGTTTACTATGTCCTGTTATACTCCGCGTTTTTGAGTCGCTCTTCTAGTTCACACAATACTGTATTCATAAGGTATCATATGAGTGCTACACGTGGCGTTTTACACGTTCAGTGTAGCATCGCTCTAACAATTAAAAATTTCACTCGCGTGTTTTTTTTTTTTAACTGTGGCATGCTTATTCAGATATAGGCACCCCCCCCCTTCTCCATTCCCTGATTACTCTTTTGACAGAAAAATTAAACAAAGTGGTATAAATGAGATGTTAATAAGAGCAAGTCAACCAAATCTAGCCATTGAAACTGTAACCATATTTTTGACCTGTATATTATTCATATCTTTAATTTGGTAATAAAATGTTTTGGAAATTTTACTTTGTTGAATGATATTTGAGAATGAGTGTTGGGGAATGTTGGTACTTCAGTATTCTCAAAAAAGAGAGTGAAAAAAAAATATATCCACTCAAGCTTAATAAATCTTGCCCTGCAGTACACCGAGTTAGGTCAATTTGTTTAATAGATTTACATTTCAAGAATTAAAAAGCAAATTCTTATCGTTGGGTGAGGATGATGCCCACCCAATCCGAACTAGTTGTCCAATAAAATAGACAGGTCAGTTCTTTTACAATTCCATTTCACTACCCAAGTGAAGTAAAAACAAGTAATCTGACCTACATCTTGTTCCATAGTCGTATGCAGAATGATAAGTACTTTGTCAAGTTTCAATTTCACTGAGAGTTTATATTCCAAAATGCCTTAAGATGCTTCAATTGGGAATAGCTTTTTTGAAGTATTCGTACGCGTACAGCTAGCTCTCTTTCACCCACATCTGATTCACGATTTCAGTGAGTGACGACTCACTGAAATTGTGTATGAAATGTAGGTGAAATTGGCTGGAAAGACACACCGAGGAAGATAAACAAATATTTTTAAAAAATCAATACTTTTTTTAATTCGACAAACACTGAGTTCATTAATGCAGTTGTTAAATATTTAAAAATGTGCATAATGTTTATTATATTCATAATTTAACAGCATCATTATTTCATCATTAAACTGAACTTGAAATACAGAAATACTTCAAATGCATATTAGAAGGTTTCAGTATCAACTGAAACCTTCTAATATGCATTTCTTAGATATAAAGATGACACTACTGATGTCAAGAGTGGCAAGATAAACTTCCTTTTGGAGAGACATAAATCTCTCAAGAAAAATAAACAGTGCTACCATAAGGAAGGACAGGGAGAATTGCCTGCACATGTTTGCTGCCTCCTGCTAATCGGAATTCCATTAAATAGAATTCTCTGCACTTCAGAAAAAGCCAGGCATGTTAGTAGTCCGTTACTACCTTAATATTAACAAAAAGAATCCCCTAGCTTCCTGGATAAATGCATTATTTATTTATTTTTTCTGAAAAAGCAATTTTATAGCTTGGTTTTGGTCCAAACAACACACAGTTCTCCTCCTCTCCCTTATACTTGTCAGAAAAAAAAAAAAAAGTGGTACTGCTCAATCCAGAAAAAACTCTCGAAATATACTTGTTATTAAATACTGGAATTACTGAAGATCAGATTTTAACAAAGCTTAAGCCTTGTTGGGGTGCAATACCACAGTTCTTAGAAAAATCTCCTACAATTCAGGACATAAATGGTGTGAATGGAAATATTTCTCGTTTCTTCTCCACACGACGGCTCGGGGGATGATCATTTTAAATGACAACCCATGAAAATGGGAATAATTTCGAGTGAAAAGGGCATGGAAGTTACTAGTAACATATTTAAAATTATGCGATCTCCGCGGTGCCAGATTAAGGCACGGGCAAGCAGAGCCCTTGCCCAGGGAGCTATTCTTTCTAAGATGCACCAAATTTTACAAATCATTAAAAAAAATATATAAAAAAAATAAAAAAAAAAATATATATATATATCCTTAGTAAAGAGGACGCCGAAGAACCTTGGTCCGGCACTCGATCTTCGAAGAAGAGGGATAGCTCGGTGGTTGACGCATGTATGGTGCGACTTGTTGCGCTTGTCTAGCTGAAACCACGCTTTTAACATTATCCGCCTCAGTGGTAGTAGTGGCATGTGATACAAGAAAGCAAGTGTATGAGCTAATGAAGCATCAGCCAAAAAAAAAAAAAAAAAAAAAAATCACACCATTCCCTCCAAATGCCTGTCCAGTTCCTCCTTAAATTTATTTAACCTATCAACTTCCACAACGACAGATGGAAGTTTGTTCCCGCAATTAACCATCCACTGACTAAAGGTAAATTTCCGCACATCTATTCTACATCTGTCTTTTCTTAATTTGAATTTATGCCCCCTTAGGTTCGTAATCTGAACAAGTGGAAGGATCCCATCAGAATTCAGCATGCTCAATCCATTCAAGGCCTTATAAACCTCAGATCACCGCACAGGTGCCTAGTCTCCAGCCACTGCAATTAAGCCTCTCTTGGTAAGAGGATCCCTTCATTCCCCTCACCAATCTTGTTGCCATTCTCTGTACACGCCCAAGCAAATCTACATCCTTCCTAAAATGAGGCCTCCAGACCTGTACACAGTACTCAAGGCTTGGCCTCACCAGTGCCTTATACAGAGGGATAATCGCCTCCTTTTCCCTACTAGCAAAATTCCTATATATCATTGACAATAACCCGTGACCTGCTCTGGCAGCCTGTCTGCATTGCTCAGAAAACTTCATATCTGACTGCACAATTACTCCCAGGTCTTTTTCATTTTCTACCACCTTAAGTGTAGTACCACACAGTAGGTACGTTTCTCTGGAGTTACTTCTACCCATATGCAGTACTTTGCATTTTTCAAGGTTAAACTTCAGTTGCCATTTCTTAGCCCATCTGCCCAAATTATCTAGATCCTGTTGCAGTAGCACACTGCCATTACTGTCATTAACAACCCTGCCAACCTTTGTATCATCTGCAAACTTCGACACTAAGCCTGATATACCTTCATCAACATCATTGATAAATATAACAAACAACAGAGGACCCAACACCGAACCCTGTGGGACTCCACTAATAACATTAGTCCACAAAGAGCAGCACCCATTAATTACCACCCTCTGTCTTCTCCCACTCAACCATCCTTTTATCCATTGTAGCAACTTACCCTTAATACCATTCTGCTCCAATTTGTACAACAGTCTTCCATGCACAACAGTGTCAAAAGCTTTCCTGAAATCCAAATATATGATATAAAAATTATTTTTTGCATCCAGTTCCTTTGTAACCACATCATAATACCCTATCAAATTTGTCAGACAAGACTTTCCCTTAACAAACCCATGCTGTGTCTGAATTATTGCTGCAGTCTTGTCTAGATGATCCTGCAATGCATCTTTAACCAGTGACTCCATTATTTTACCTGGAACAGAAGTTAAACTAATTTGTGTCACCCTTCGATCCCCCTTTGTGAATTGGGGATACATTTGCACATCTCCAGTCCATGGGGACCTCCCCTGAGTCCAAGGATGCTCTCATAATTATGGCTAAGGGTTTGTTTAGTTGCTTTTCTGCCTCCTTAAAATTACTGGATAGATCCCATCCACCCCAGGTGCCTTTATGTTATGGTGTCCTAGGAATTCTTCGACAATGTAAATGTGCCGGTGAGAGGTTATGCTTTCTCTTAAAATTGATGTGCCTGGTCATCCTGCAAGTTATTAAGGATTGAAAATACCAGAAGGTTATCAAATTGTAGCAGGGTGCTTAATGATTTTGTAATAACTGAGAGCAAAGTGGAGGAGACATTGTTGAAGTTAAACATAAGAAAGGCACCTGGGGCTAGCAGGGCCCTTGCCTGGAGAACCATTATTTAAGTTGCACCAAATTTTACAAATCATGAAAAAAAAAAAAAAAATATATATATATATATATATATATATATATATATATATCTCCTTAGTAAAGGGGGTGCCAAAAAATCTTTGCCTGGGGCCACAAAAATACCATGGTCTGGCATGGCTAGTCTCCAGACACTGCAGAACTGAAGCCTTTCATTTGAAAGCTTGTTTAGACAATCCTTTTGTTTCCCCTCCTCCTACCAATCTTGTTGCTCTTCTCTGAATTTTTTCCAAAAGGTCCACATCCTTCTGCAAATGAAGCAACCAAACTTGTATGCAGTTCAAGATGTAGTTTAATCATTACCTTATAAAACAGGATAATCAACCCCTATTCCTAATGGCAAAGTTCCTGTATGTCACTGACAAAACCCAATGGGCTGTTATGGCAGCCTGTCTGCACTGCTCAGAGAACTTCACATCTCACTGCACACATATCCAAAGGTCTTTTTTCATCCTCCTAACTTGACACACTAAGCTGAGTATGGTACCACACAGTTGGTACATTAATCTGGGATTACTGCTCCCCATATTAAGTGTCTTTCATTTGTTGATATTAAACTTCAATGCCACTTCTCAGTGCATTTGCATAATATTTCTAGATCTTGTTGCAGTAGCATGCCCTGATTACTATTATTAACCACTCTTTCAACCTTCATATCGGACTTATACACTAAGCCTGATATGCCTTCATTCATATCATTAATAAATATTTAAAATAACAACATGCCCAAGAGTGAACCTTGGAGGACTACATTAATAACATTAATCCAAGAGTAGTAGTGCCCATTGATAGCCACTCTGTCTTCCTCCCACCCAACTATCCCTTCATCCATAGCAGTAATGTGCCCTTTATACCGCACTACTCCAAAATGATATAATAGTCTTTCAGGTGCAACAATATCAAAATCTTTCCTGAAATTCAAGTACAGTAAGTGCCGGGCCCATTGATAGCCACTCTGTCTTCCTCCCACCCAACTATCCCTTCATCCACAGCAGTAATGTGCCCTTTATACCGCACTACTCCAAAATGATATAATAGTCTTTCAGGTGCAACAATATCAAAATCTTTCCTGAAATTCAAGTACAGTAAGTGCCGGTTATAGTGATCACATTTGCAAATTGAATTTTTATTCTAATAAACAACGATTCTAATAAGTGAAAATCAACAAATATTATCCAGAGGCTATAAAAATAAAGATATAAAGCACAAATTTGTACTTTATTTCCAAAGATTTATTACCAATTAAATGATATGTAAAAATCGGAAGAATATCCCGTGTTCCGAACAAAATAAAAATAAATTTATCCACAGGTTAGTAAAATAAAAATAAATTTATACCTACGTACATAGCTTAATTAATATACATATTAATTAAACATAACATTTTGCAATATGCTTATAATTTAAAATAAGTCACTTATTTAAGATTGCTTTAAATTATCACTACAAAATGTATTTATAGATTTTTCAATATTATATAACAGTCTATATTCATGACCACTGCATCAGTTTCTTCCAACGCTCTCCTCAGGATGGCTATAGATTCACGAGTTTGCCGTTTTGTAACTGGAATTCGTTCAGGTTCATCTTCATTCCTTATCCTCTTTCTTGGCGAAGTTATTAGTAACAGACTGGGCAATTTCTTTATTTGCTAAAGCTGTAGTAACTTGTAGATCACCATCTATGTCCACCCAATCATTAAACTCCTGTTCACCCGTCTTCAGGCTTTTCAACGTGATTAGTATCGTGACTTAGTTGCCCATCATGAATAATTAATCCACATTTTTTGAAACAGTTGCTAATGCAGGTTTTGGAAACTTCATTCCAGGCACTCATTGTTATATGAAGTGCATCTAGAACAGTTATCTGCTTTGCGATATCAGATGATGTTCCCAAACCTTCATCTATAGACTGGATGATTCTTTGCCTCATATCCAATCTATAAAAGATCTTAAAGGTTTTTATTATTCCCGGTCAAGAGGTTGAATCAGTGATGTGGTATTTGAAGGTAGAAAAACTAATTCAATGTTTTTGAAAGTCAACTTTGGATGAGCTGGGCAGTTGTCCAAAACCAATGCAATTTTTTTTTTTTGTTTTTCTTATCCAATTTCAAATCCCATTTACAAAGATTTACCTTTTTATGGGAAGATTTTCCCATTTACCTTCAAATAAAGAAGCTGTCATTGAAGCATTGGTATTATTGGCATATTCAACAGGCAGCTGTTTTACTCCTTTAAAACATCTAGGCGATTTACTCTTGCCAACTAACGGTTCATCTTGATTGTTCCTGTCATGTTGCATGTTAAAAGAACTGTAATCCTGTCCTTGATCTTTCCTGCAGATGCAGAGGTAATTTTAAAAATCATTCAGTGGTTTGGGGTAGCTTGTTAGTTAGTTATTTGGTTTTTAGGAGCATTAGCAACTAAGGCCACATTGCTCCGGGATATGCGGTGGTCATTCCCTGACCTTTCCGCATCCTCCATATTTGGTGGTGACGGGCTCGAACCCTGGTCTAATCAAGAAGCGTGTGCTACGCACTGCTGCTCCTTCCCACCTGGCTACGGAGGTGCCTGGTTTGGGGTAGCACTCTAGTACAACCCTGTTTCATCTGTATTAAAAATGTCTTCAGGATTATAAGTGCTTAACACAGTTTGCCAAGAGGTTTTCAACCAGGCGTCAGCTGCAGACCCATCGGAATCCTGTTTTTCTCTGTGAAGTTTTTTGTAAACATTATCATGCATCTCCTTCCATCTTGTCAGCTATCCATCCGTCACCTTAAATTCTTTGTGTAGTTTTTCAGGAAAATCATTAGCTTTTTGAAGAAGAATGCTACGATTGATTGGCACATTAAATGAGCTGGCCCATTTGAACCAAACTAACAGAGCTTCATCTACTGTTTGGCATTTCCCTTCATGCTTCCTTTTTCTGGTTTCACTAATCACAATACTGTTTAATGTGTGATATGATTTTAAAAATTTTGATAAAGATGACTCAGGCACTCCTAATTTTACTGCCACTTCCCTTTGAGACATATTGCCCAAGTTTCATTTATCATATGTTTTTATAATTCATAACTTATCTTTTACACTCAAATTCACTCTCTTTCTGTTCACTGACATTTTTTTTTTTTTTTTTTGGTAGTAAAATTTAAAACACAGTAAAAAAGATAAGTGTCAATCAATAACAAAGCACACTGCACACATAAATTGGAACTAACACGACACACGCAAGTGCGATGAAGTTTAGATATAGAAATGAAGAGCAAATTTCAGCAAAGGGGAACCACATTTCACCATAATAACGTGAAAACAGAATTCCAGCTATCGGTATTATCACAAATGAATAAGATTGAGTTTACTACCCATTTATTGCGCTAACAGAAAAGCCCAATAAATCAAAAACTGCAAATTGTTTTTATTGTTTTATGGTTGTGACCTCTATAAATGTGACCTCCAAAAATGGGCTTTAGAAAAATATCACAGAGGCATTCAAAATTAATTCTTATAACCAAAAATGTGATTCTAGTAAACGATGAAAGTGTAGTGCATTTTATTGATTTGGATCGGTTCTTCGAAATTTTATTCTATTGAGTGGCTGATTCTAATAACCAGTGATCACTATAACCGGCACTTACTGTATATGGTATAAAAATTATTTTTTGCATCCAGTTCCTGTGTAACTGCATCATAATATCCAAATTGGTTAGACAAGATGTCCCTTAACAAACTCATGCTGTGACTGAAGTATAACTGCAATCCTGTCTAGATGGTTCCTCATTACTTCTTTAACCTGTTACTATCATTTTCCTTGAAACAGAAGTCAAGTTAACAGGTCTGTAATTACTCACTGTTAAGAACTAAAAAATGTTAAGAGGTTATTATGTGATATTTTCACTTTTTCATGATTAATTCTCCTAATTATTTGATTTAACATATTTCTGGAAATATGGCTTGCTATAGGATTTATCCCCCGCACACACAAATATTGTTCTCTCTAATCAAATGCTGCTGGGGAGGGGGGGGTGCATCCTTCTACATTAAAATGTCCCTACGGCAACAGAAAGTCCCAGTGGTATGATGGGATATGTTACCTCAAACAACATGTTATTATCTATTTATGTGTGGCTGCAATTTTCATAATACAGAAACTTATTTACCTTTATGTTTCAAAGGAGAAAAATCAAATGCCTGAAACTTAATTTTAGCCTTTTTTTGGTTCATTCTTAGTTATAATGAAATCTAACACTTCACTTGAATAACATGTTACTATACATACATCTTGATGTATGTATACCCATACACCCCATACATCTTGATGATTACATACTGGATTTAGAAGTGATGACAACAATCAAACAATGCACTTTCAACAGCTGTACTTTGAGATCTTTTTCTCAAGAAGATACAGTAAAAAGAAAAAGGTGTTCTTTTCTCTTCCCACATTGGGGAAATCAGTCCCTCTTTGGTTTGAAGATAGGCACTTGCAAAACTGTTTTCAATTTCCACCTTCTGTAAATATCCCTTAAAAAGTTAAAAAAAGATCACTCAGGAACTTCCTTCACGTGGTTACCTGGTTGGTATTAGTACTGTATCTTCATATTAATACCTGCTACATTCATCACACCAAATAAGATGGTCAGAAGCTAATGACTACTGTTCCTTGACACAGAAATCGATGAGGATTAATTCACAATATCACTGACATCTTGAGATATATTATATAATGTTTTTATTTCAGGCTTTACCTTTTGCCCAGTGAAATCGGGAATTCTAACATCATAGTGCATGGCATTAAAAATAAATAAAATGCAAAATGAGCAGCAACGAGTGGTATCGTGGAATATGAAAGGTTCAAGTGCTCTTCAAGATATTACTGCAACTGACAAAAGCACATTGATATAGCACCTTAGCTCCAACTACACAAACCTACAGCACAACAGGTTGTGACACATATTAAGCTTTAGTGTAAATTTTAACCTCAGGATATGTTAAACACTGTACAATTGATGAGTTAACAGGTACAATGTAAAGGTACAGAAGGATTAGCATTAGTAGTGGCACATGATGCAAGAAAGCAAGTTTATGCAACACAGAAAACATTCCCATTTCACCTATCCATTCACTCCAAAAGTTTGTCCAGTTCTTCCTTGAATCTATTTAAGCTATCAACTTCCACAATGACAGATGGAAGTTTGTTCCAGCAATAAACTACTTGTTGGCTAAAGGCAAATTTCCAAACACCTATTCTGCAACTGTCTTATTTGCTTTTCCTTCAAAGTGTTTTTTACCCCTTAATGCCCAGCTGTCATTAAATTATACATTATCAGATGGTAAAATTTTTTTTTTTTTTTTTTTATGTTTCAAATACAATTCATAGAGACAAAGCATCACTAAACATGCTCTCTGGAGACACAAAACATTTCATTTTTAAAAACCAAAAAGTTGCATTGACAGTAACTGTATATAATAGCAGCGCAGATACAGGTCGACCATCACTAATCCGGCCAACTGTAATTCAGTTCCACCGCTAATTTGGAGATAATTTAAAATTTCCCAGGTCAGCGCACCAACTGTTGGCGCTAACTCGTAAACACTGGTAAGCCATTCCTACTCGTTTGTTGTTTTTCTGTATTTATCATTATAACCTGCTTACATTTAACTCCAGCCATGGTTCCAATGCATCGAAGAAGTGCTTCATGTGGTGTAAAGCACAAACACTGTACAATGTCCATAACCAATAAAGTTGAACTTCTGAAAAAACTCGAAGCAGTGTGTTGTGCGAATTATATAGCATTGGCTCTTCAACAGTGTATGACATAAAGAAACAGAAAGAAAAATTGCTCAAGTTCTTTGCTAACAGTGGATCAAAGAAACAGATGGGCATAAGGAAAACAACGAAAGACGGAAAGAGTTCAGAACTGGATAAAGTGCTGATAATGTGGTTTAAACTCCACGTAAGTGAAGGTGTCGAGCTGTCTGAAAATCTGCTGAAGGAACAAGCTAAAATTTTTCATAAAGAACTTGGACTAGATTACAAGTGTGATTATAGTGAAGGTTGGTGTCAGCGCTTTCAAGCAGCAACATGGCTTAAAGTTTCGAGCAGTGTGTGGCGAAAAATGTTCAGCGGACAAGAAAGCAGCTGATGCATTTGTTGACGAGTTTTCCAAGTTAGTTTCTAATGAAAAATTAACTCCTGAGCAGGTCTACAATGCCTATGAGACTGCCTTGTAATGGAGATGTACTCCAAGAAGAACTCTGACAACTGAGGATGCAGCATCACCAACAGGTTATAAAGCACCCAAAGATTGTGTCACTGTGCTGAACTGCTCTAATGCTGCTGAACCCACAGGTGTAAGTTGCTGGTCGTCGGCAAAAGTTTACGTCCCAGGGCCTTCAATGGTATGACACAGTTTCCAGTGATTTACAGTGCCAAAAAGAATGGATGGATTACAACTAACATTACACTGGAATGGAATGGTTTGAAAAATATTTTGCTCCCAAAGCAAGAGCTTTGGGAGCAAACCCAAAGCTCACTGTGACTCTGTTGGCCTGGACCACAACTGTAAGATAATGCTTATTTTAGACAACTGCTCCGCACATCCGAAAGCAGAACTTCTGGTAAAAAATAATGTTTTCAGTATCTACCTCCCACCTAACTGTACGTCATTAATTCAACCCCTGGACAATGGCATATTATGTTCTCTTAAGTATAAGTATCGCTCCCAGTTTATGAGGCACCTACTTAGTGCAGCTAACTCTGGCAGACCAGTACAGGAGTTTCTTAAGGAATTTAATGTGAGAGATATATAGTTTACTGCGTTGCCAATGCTTGGAAGTCTGTAGAGGCATGAACACTAAAAATAAAAAATGGATGGCATAAATTGTGGCCAGGTTTAATGTTTGAGTCTGCAGCTGGTGAAGACACTGCAAATGACTTTACAGGATTTAGAGTTTCAAAGGAAAAGCAGATTATACATGAACTGCTTTCTTTCACTCTTGATCTAACTAATCCTGCTGCCAAGGATCTTGCATCGAGAATGGATGAAGATAACGCTGAGGAATGAAAGAATGTAGATGACGCTGTAGCTACTGTTCATCATTATACTGACTCAGAAATCGTACAGATGGTTGTAAGTCCGGAGAAAGGAAATAGTGGAAAAGAAAGCAGTGATACAAATGAGGAAGATGTAGCAGAAAGGATCTCTATTGATAGGTTAATTCAGTTGACATGTGAAGTGCTAAAAGGTCTAGAGCAATGCAGTTTTATAACTGAACAAGAAATAATGAACGTTTACATGCTGCAGAATAAACTAATCAAAGAAAGACCAAAATATATGAGACAGCTTAGCTTGCAAGACAAGTTCAAAAGAAAAAAGCTAAAAATCGTGCAAAAGAGTAGTCAACATTTGAAAATCCAGTGCCATCAACTTCTGTTCACTCAGCTGTGCTGCCACCATCATCACCAGTTTCTAAAGATGTTGTGCCAGTTTCAGTCAACAGAATTACTGTACCTGTACCCTTTATTTTACCTGTTCTTCATTAAAATTTCACTTGCTTTTCATTTAATGTTTCTTTTACCTTTATTAACCAACTTGTACTGATTTACAGGGTATTTTAAAGGTAGGAGGGGAAAAGCAGTGACGTACGATTCATAACTCTGACCACTCACTGCATTTCCCCTCTTCTCGAGGACTGCATGTGGCGGTTGTCACATGACGTAACAGTACAGTATGTCGGAGCTGAAAAACAACAAAATTAACGGCAAAACAGCAATTTTTTTTGGAGCATCAAGTAACAGAAATGAAATTTATTCAGACAAGAAAAAATGTTACATAACATAACAACATCTGAATTAAAATTAAAAAAATTTAACATGAAAACAGCAATTTTTTTTTTTTTTTTTTTTTTTTCAAAACAAGAAACAAAAACTAATACCATGTGAGGCCAACGACCGGTTTTTGCTTGAATCCCTCCCGAAGTCGTGTGAAAACAACCTTTTTTCACTAAACACAAATTAAAGTTGACTAGCACATGCAATTAACAATAAAATTCCTCTTTGTACAGTATATGTGCACAATACACCAATAGAATTTTTTTTTTAAAGAATGTAACAACTGACACAATACTGGGTTAGGTTAATGAGATGGGAAAAGAAAACTCACCCCCATTTCTTCCAAGTTTCACTTTTCTTTAACTCAGGACGACGCCAGGAAAAATATGAACAATTCATAAATATATTTCCAAGTTTCACTTTTCTCAGGACGACACAAGGTGCCACATGGAAACCGAACCCAGCAAGCAAATATGACTACGAAACGATACGAATTTCGCACTTACTGCTGCAATAACATTGTGTCACATGATATCCGCCTGAAACGAGGGGTGGAACGCAGGGAGTGGGCAGAGACAGCCTGTCAATCACTGCTTTCCCCCGCTTCTCGTTGCCATTTTGAAGGGTGCACCGCTAAGTGGAGTCGGCCATTCCAGCTCTTCACTATCGAAGCGGCCGTGATGAACTTTCTTACATAAGTCAACAGAATTACTGTACCTGTACCCTTTATTTTACCTGTTCTTCATTAAAATTTCACTTGCTTTTCATTTAATGTTTCTTTTTCCTTTATTAACCAGCTTGTACTGATTTACAGGGTATTTTAAACGTGGGATGAGGTAGTTAGCTGTTGGGTAAACTGAATGTGCTAATCTAACCACCGGTGATCTGGCACCCCATAAGTCCCAACGATGCTGGATTAGTGATGGTCGACCTGTAATTGCAAAAAAAGGCCTTTTAATTCAAAAAACTAATGCACAGTATTAGCCTGTATGATAGCTTTAAAATCCTCCTGAGCATACCTACCAACTTCTAATAGATTTGACTGAAATTTGTCCCCATTATTCCTGCAAAACAGCTGCCAGAACCAGTTTGAGAGAATATCGTTTTGGTCACAGCCTAATCCAGCTATCCCTTTCATCTCACATTTTCAATAGACTTAAGTCCAGACTCTTTAGCCGACCAGTCTGTTTTCACATCATTGACCACAAACCAGTCCTATATGACCTTACTATAGGACATGGAGCACTACTGTGTGCTGTTACTGGGGTGCTCTTACCAAGATAGGCTTAAGTTCTGAAAATTGCAGTGCCTGGAGACTAGGCACATGCGAGGTGATCTGATTGAGGTGTATAAGGCCTTGAAAGGGTTGAGCAGCTCAATGCTGATGGGATTCTTCCTCTTACTCAAATTAAGAACCCGATGGGGCATAGGTTCAAACTGAGGAAAGACAGTTGTAGAATAGATGTGCGGAAATTTGCCTTTAGCCAGCAGGGTGTTGATTGCTGGAACAGACTTCCATCTCTTGTTGTGGAAGTTGATAGCTGCTAATGCCGCTTAAGCTTGCTTTCTTGCATTGTATGCTTCTGCTAATGCTATTGTGTAGATACTAGCAAAGGTCCATTTCTATAATACTACCACAGTGTAGCTAACACACTTTTCAAGAATGATCAAACAGTCCATGGTTTTTATGCACTACCACCAATGGCCAAAGTGTGAACCTGCAGGAACAGCTCCCCACCACTAAATACATCTACCAGAACAAAACACTGTGTGGCAAGATTCATCACACCATAGAAACTTCTGCAACTATTCTAGAGTTCACAAATCAAAAATGACAGCATTCCAAATGCTATTTTACATTGGTGACTGTTATATCAGACTCAAGCAGAATTCTCCTACAACTGAATTCAAAATCTATGCAGCTCCCTATAGGTTGATGTAATGATGGATGTTCCTGTGGCCTCTATGCTGTTTTCTATAGACATGCATGAGGCATGAACAACTACTTTTATGGGTTGTTGCACGTGTTCTGCGAGACTCCCAGACTTTTATTTTTCATTGGCTTATCTCCTATGATTTTCCATATTTTAATTACAATGGAATTTTGTAGGTTCAAAATAAGTCTTAGCTGTGAGCACAGAGAGGTTACTGTTAAATCATTCAACAAACAACCATCCAATGTGTAAAGATTATAAGTTCCAATGCACATCCTGTACTGGCTTCTAATGTAATACTGCAGAAGCAGTCCGACAAGATTTATGTTGGTATGTCTAAGCTGCTATATGTATGCACATGGGACCTCTGGTATAGTAAACAATATTCATGAAGAGACGTATGAAAACTAAATACTTTTGGTCATACAGATTGCAATTCTTATTAAAATGCACTTTTCACTAAAATATCATGCTAAATTATTATTATAATTATACTCTTAATTAAAAAAAGCTTATAAAACATCAATACAAAGAAGTACACCGTAGAGGTTGGGGGGGGGGTCTGACAGCCTAATGCAGAATACAACTAAACCCCATTGCATTATTTTCTATAGGGAGATTAATTCTGAGATAGGCATCTTCATCTTAGGCAATGATTTCCAGGAATGCATTAATCACATAACTTGAGGATACTTATATTTACAACAGTGCCCTGACAGTTACTGACTTTAAAAACTAAATATTGTCCAAGACTTATACAAAACTTATGAAGCTAAAGTTTTTGGAATTTTTTTAATTGTTAAAAAAAAACAAGAAATATCAGAATTCACTGGAATGGCAAATACAAGAGTCAGTTAAGTAACTTAATTCAGATACAATTAACAAAAACATTTCAAGGTATATATTAAAAATTATACCAATTAAACATTAAACACAATATTAAATCCACCTGTGGAGATCATTTATATATATTATCTGACAAAAACTGATACACTTAAATGCTGATTTTATCTACCACTTAAGCTTTTAATGGATAAGAGGCATATAAAACAAATACTACCAATATTTAATCCAACAAAATTTTAAGCAATGGCAACATGAACTAACTTAAAAACTTACCCACTGAACATCTAAGTCTTCTGCTTCTATTACCTACAAAACAAGAAACTTTTTTTTTCAATACATCTAATTATATCTAACTATATTAAAATATAATTATACTATATTAAAATATAAAATTATATTACATGATTAGATACAAAACCTGTTAGTAGCCATTTAAGTAATTTTCAACCTCTGATACTAGTTTATAAAATTAAAGTCATAAGCAGCTGCTATTAATTAATTTCTTTAATTTTTAATTTTCCAATTTTAATATTACCTTGAATACCTTTCTGGAATATTCTTAGGGATTGTCTAGAAGCACTGAAATACATTTAATATCAACAACTATATATACAGCGCCAACATCGAAAAGGCCTTGCAACATACCAACATGCCCCCCTCCTCCACTACTATGCATGACAACTCAAGTAACACTCCATGCAAATCAACATCAACAGTTATGTATTAGAAATATGCAGTCCAAAGCTTCCACAAAAATAAATAAATAAATTAATTAATTAATTAATTTAAAGCATATGCTTTTATATGCATTTAAAATATGCATATATATATATATATATATATATACACACATACATACATATACAAACACACACACAAATATATATACACTCCTCTGTGAGAGTGTAGTGGATTTGTCACAAGCTATTTGTAAATTAGGGTTCAAATCCCATTAAAGTCAGAGGAATATATAAAGGTGTCTTCAGTGAAGTTTGTAGCTAGCCAAGTTCAGGTGGACTGGGTTTCAGCCTGTTCGTCATGCATACATATATTTATACAGACATAATGCACTATAAAGACCATGTAAACTAGTATACCATATTAATTAGTCCACTGATCAAAGAAATTGATGCACAAAACAACAGCAACCACTAACACCGGGGGCTCACATCTGGTGAGTATGGGCTTGGCACACCCAGGGTCCTGAGCTGGATATCATCATTCTTCTCTTTCTTGGTGATTCCCTTCTACTTTTGTCTCTCTCTCTCTCTCTCTCTCTCTCTCTCTAGAGAGAGAGAGAGAGAGAGAGAGCTTTTTTTTTTCCTGGTGCAGCATAAGCCGCAGGCTTCCTTGCATCATATGGCTATTAATAATAATAATAATATTAAAACAAAGGGAAAAAATGTGATTCAGCAATTATATATAATATATATTACATTATATTATATAATTGGTTATGCTTTTATATGCTTTATATACTTTTACATATATATAAATGTATGTAAAAGTATAAAATTACACACACACACACACACACACACACACACACACACACACACACACACACACACACACACACACACGCACGCACGCACGCACGCACGCACGCACACACACACACGTAAAAGTATATAAAGCATAACCAATATATATATATATATATATAATTGCTGAATCATGTTTTTTTCCCTTTGTTTTAATATTAGTGGTTGCTGTTGTTTTGGTGCATCAATTTCTTTGATCAATGGACTAATTAATATGGTATGCTAGTTTACATGGTCTTTATAGTGCATTATGTCTGTATAAATATATGTATGTATGACGAACTGGCTGAAACCCAGTCCACCTGAACTTGGCTAGCTACAAACTTGACTGAAGACACCTTTATATATTCCTCTGGCTTTAATGGGATTTGAACCCTAATTTACAAATAGCTTGTGACAAATCCACTACTCTCACAGAGGACAGTATGGTTGGTAATAACATCTATTGCCAACAGAAACAATTTGCAAAAGTTCTGCAAATTGCAGCATCTGGAGACTAGGCACCTGCAAGGTGATCTGATTAAGGTGTATTAGGCCATGAATGGTTTGAGCAAGCTCAATGGTGATGGGATGCTTCCTTTTGCCCATATTAATTGCCTGAGGGAACATAAATTCAAATTGAGGAAAGACAGTTGTAGAACAGATGTGCAGAAATTTGCCTTTAGCCAGCGGGTGGTTGATTGCTGGAACAAACTTCCACCTGTGATTGTTGAAGTTGACAGCTTAAATAAATTAAAGGCAGAAACAGACAAACTTTTGGAGTGAATGGCTGGGTGAAATGGGAAAGGGGGTTTTGGGAGGGGGAGGCTGATGCTGTATAAGCTTGCTTTCTTGCATCATATTCCTCTACTAATGCTAATGCTATTATAATTATTATTATTTATGATGAGACAAATTATACTTGTTATTAATTTTCCAAGAAGTCTTTTCTTTTTATTATAAAAAACCTCACTAGTTTTATTAATTATACAAAAAATTTGATACATATTATTCTCAAATTCTAAATATAGTACCAAATAGCCAGCTTTTTTTACAATTATCTTTGGAACAAGGTTTGTCTAATATATATCTACAAAATTTACTACTCCCTTAAATTGAATTACATTGCACTTTTATTTCATATTTGATTTAAACAATTTTTCATGAAAAAATTTCACAAGGCATGAGTAGTAACTAAACTATTTACATATTTTTCCTCATGTTCTGTCAAATAATTATAGCAGATAATCTTTATAGATCCGGCCTTATATTTATGAATCAACACAGAGCTCTGTAATTTCAACTTCCAACCCCCCATCACCCACCTTTTTTTAAATAATCAATTTTCAGGCTGTTACCGTGGACTTATATTATAAGTCCAAGTCAATTATTATATATCTTGCATTTCTTTCTTTTGTATTTTTCACTGCAGTGACGTATCTATGTGACTCAAGAATTGCTTTGCCTGAATATTGAATATTTGGCAAGTAACTCTCTAAGAAATGCCTCTATTATATAACTGCTGATATGCTTTTTACTTCCTGAGAATGCAAAGAAATCACCAGCTGCAGATTTCTTTGCTTTCTTGGGAGTTTTAAATGGTTTGCCATGATTTAGTACATTTAATAAAATTAACTAAAATTAATTCAAACTATCTAAACTTTACTTTATTGCTTTTGGTATGTATGGGTTTTAGTCAAAATATCTAGCATAATTCTTATTTTTATTCTATTTGATTTATTCTTGTGATCCTTAAAGATAATCAGTAATTTGCACAGAAGTTTCCATGACCCCCTGTTCTTCTTTGACTTTCCCACTTACCACACACAAACCCTATCACAATTCTTTCCCTCCCCCAAGAATGAAAGCAATTCTGAACAGTCAAGACTATACCATACTATATCTGAATACTTTGTCTGTCCTAAATCCTCAGTGCATACTCTCATTCAATGGTGTAGATGTGAATATCTCTTTTATGTCTTTTATACCTAGTTACAAGGCAGAGTCAAAAGAGGTTCCTGATATATGCAAAATCCAATATGTGCCATGATGCACACCCTTTGAGGAGCTTGACAGACATTTTCAGATGATCCATCCATGTTCACAAGCATGTTCTTATTCAGTGTTAGCAAGTCAGGTAAAATTTCAGATACAGTTTCACAGGATTCAGCTGTGTTCCTTTTCATACATAAAAGTATGTTTTCATAAGTAAAATATGAGAAAACAATAAGTAAACATCAACAAATAGTAACATTTTATACACAGCTTGCAAATATATTTATGGAAATGTGGAATGAACAACAAAACTCATGGTGATGAATCCATCACATGGATATGTACAGTACTTCACGCACTTCAACAAGACAATTATTGCATTATGATTTCTTATTGTTGATAAGAGATGTTGATAGGCCTCAACATCTCATAATGAGAACACCATTACCTATATCAGGTAGCCATAGGCATTACACAGCCAAATGACTGGCAATGCTGTTAATCAGTATTTCACTTAGAAATTGCTATGCCATCCACATGAGCTCCAACATGCCTCTCTCTCCACCATTTTTTTGCAATTATCCCTTAACAGCTTGCCCTTGCTAATTTCTTCCTTTTTATTAGGATGAAAGAAATCTTGAAAGGACAATGACTGAATTCGACAAAGGTGGTGCAACGAGATAAGATAACATCTTAGATGTTATCTTAGATAAGATAACATCTAAGAACAATGTAGTGGCTGACAGACTTATGTAATAGTAGCATGGGGGGTATACACCAGTAGACAAAAGTTAATAGTTGAGCACACTTATCTTCTATAAACTGAACTGAAATTTGCACATAATCAGTTAAGTGATTGAAATGAGCATGTGTATATTATTCCGATATGCACATATGGGTGGTATCTTCATGTTGGCAAGAGCTAATCTATATAATTCAGAAAAAACATGCTTGGTCCATGTGTTCACGCAGTACTCTTGCATTTTAACATAATTTATTTACATATCAATTTTCACTCACACGAACCAATGATTTTGCAGAATATTCACTAATAAACACTAATTTTTACTGAAGGAAATGTGATATGAAATATTGATCTTTAAACTAAGTTCAGAAACTCTAACTTTACCTTGCATGTATATAATTTTTTCCCTCCTTTTAATGATGATTCCAAATGTAAAGGTTTATTAAACCTATTGTACTCTAGAACCACAGTTTTGGTTACAAAGTTTAAAAAAAGCAGAGAAAATGCATATATTGACAGCAGACCTCAATTTCTGTAGATTTTAATTTTAAAAAAACCATAACAAATAAGTTTTTTTTTTTTTAAAGAATGGAAATAATAAGAATGAAGAGGAAGAAAAGTTAGTTTGGTAAGCTTGGAGTTAATGCCAAAACTGGATGGTGGCTAGTATCTGCACATGTAACTAGTTTTGTAATAGGAAAGTAAAACTACATCTGTTAATTCACAAGGCAGAAACTAAATGTCTGTATGATATAAAATGGAATAAATTGTTACAAAAGGAGGCCACTTTTCATGCAGGCAGGGCATTCAGGTTTCAGTTACAGGCTTTACAGATATCTTAATGTGTAGCATTCATCCAAAATGGAACAACCTATACAAGTAATTTCTAAATATGTTTACATATAATAGTTTTTTTTCTGCATGCAAAAAAAGAAGCATAGTAATCCAAAGAAAGTCCTTATGACCACAGCCTAAGAACAAACTTAGAAACTGACCATGTTTTCATAGTTAATTATGATGAATTTTACTTGTATCCAAATAGAGGTCACTGATTTTAAATACGTTAGTAATTTTCAGCTTCAACATTATCAGTAGTAATACAATCATGTTATGTATTTTTTTCTTTAAAATAAAAATAATAAAAACTTAAAATTTCCTTATTGGATTCAAGGATTTCATTAAGCTATAACAATGTGATATACTGTACATTTCAGACTATCTTGGTACAGCACATGAAACAAATTCAGTGGAAAAATTCTCTAAAATTACTGATAATTTACATATTTAATATTAATTTAACTATTTCTTCATAACTATAAATCAAGGTTTTTCACTTAAAAGCCCTTCTATATACAGGACATAATTTTATTTAAAAAAAAAAAAAAGCAATCTAACTGAACTAAGATGATAATCCTATCAGATTTTAACTCAGCTGAGGGTTACTGTAAAACTGATAACGATAAAACTGATGCAAACCAGATAGCGATAATTTTCGGTTAAACAATGTGCTAAAAATTAGCACATGTTGGCACGTGCGCAAGTGTATATGTGTGTGTGTGTTTTGAATTTAAAAAATTTGATTTTTTGGGGGTCTAACAAATAACTACACAAACTATACAAAAAGAATACCATATTTATTACAGGAAAGAAATTTGGAAAAATATACGGGATTTCTGTAAGTGTAAATAAATGCGAGTCCCCTTTCACAATAACAAAAATTCTCTTCTGTTTCAAGAACAAAACCAACAAACTTCAGACAAGGTCATAATGCTAATTAGTGTCAAAAGTAGTACCTTAGTATTTCTTCAAGCTATCACATCATACATGCAGCACAGCAGAAAAATAGAGAGAAGTAGAAAGGACCACCAGTCATCTGTGCTGCATTGAAAAAGGGAAAGGAACTATATTGATAATTATTTTTGTCAATAGCTGCTGCTCAAGAACTGTATCAAATAGGTTAATTTCCAAAATATCAATAATACATACAAGGGCATGCCTACATGCACAAACAGATGAGAGACAGACTGATAATTTAACACTGAAAATAACATTCAGATAGCACCGAAACAAAATCAAGGCAAACAATACACGATACGTAAAATCATCAGATTTATTAAGAAGGTGAGATTATTATACAAGCAAAAACTTTGATAGATTAAATCAATATAATTTAAAAAATATGGAAATAAAATGCAAATAAAAAAATAATGAAAATAATGTTATTAAAAAATAAAGAAAATATGCAGCATATATACCATTCACAAAATACAGTCCACTTAAAAACAATTTTACAGTGGAACCATATAAGAGAAATTTTCTATGGAAAAAGATGAATGAAGTAAGAAAAAGTTTACTGAGTTAAATAATTTGATTAAAAATACTCAGGGCTAGTTCATAAATAAATACAAACTCAAATGTACTTGATCCATATATAACAGATTAGCTATAACAAAGATTGATATAAATTACCTAGTTTTCACACTGCAATAAAATCCTTTATTTTTGCAATACATTACAGCACCTTTAACAGAGCACCTCTAACTTTTGACATTAACCTTTAACTTTAACATTGAGCACCTTTAACTTTTGATCAATTTCAAACTGGGTTTAAAGCCCTGAAAACAAAATATAATTCCTAAAAGAGACCTGTGTTATGTAAGAATAGTCATTAACTCAGTGACCAACTTTCTCAACTGCTTTCCAACTTGTTAAAAATTGCCTCCAAAATCCTTCTGTATATCATCTCTGTTACTGAATAATCTGTTCCACATATCTGCACTGTTGTCACCATTGTTTCTGTTGAAAGTTTTTTCTTGAATTTTCTAATGATAAATACTTTTTTGATCTTCAATTTTGAAAAATATTTTACTCCTCCTAATATCTTAAAATTATTTTCATTATATACAAAAATTTGCACCCAATTACATGTTCAGCAAATTCTAAATTTTAAACTATTACCTTTTAATACATGTTTTGTAGGTTAATAATAATAATAAATAAAAAAAATTTCTCATTTTTACAAAAGTCTGCTCCTTTAAAAATAACTTAACCCCATCAGAAATATTTCACCTACACGTTTTTAATCTGCATCCTATCGCCCTATATTTTTCCACATTCACAACTGTTCTCAAAATTACATCTTCTTTTAAATAGAAGTGTCAGATATTTTAACTGATTTCCTTTTTATTTATAGATTTAAAAACTGCTTCTACCTCACATTTCTTGCAAATTTTTTTGTTGTTCCCTAATCTCTTTTACATAGAGAACAGATATGGTAGCCTTTCTTTCAAAACAAATCAAACTTTCTTAGTTTCCATTTTCCTTATTCTTATATTTATTTGTGGTTTATTTATTAGTTTGCGTGGAAAATAATTTTTAGGAATGTTAGCATATATACGTAAAGTGCCTGTTGTCCCATGTCCATCCATCTGCACACAATAACCCGACTCCTAGTGGATGGATTTTCATAAAAGTTTATATTTGACTCTTTTAGAAAGAGATCTGTCAGGCCATCCTAAATTTCATTAAAATTGGACCAACAGAAATCCAGTAATTATTAATTATTTGTCAGGTACACATGTAAAAACCCAACTCCCAGTGGATGGATTTTCACGAAATTTTATATTTGGCTCTTTTTGAATGATTTTTCGAGCTTGCCCAAATTTAATTAAAATTTTGGAGGGTTCAAACAATAGAAATCTGGCAATTATTATTTCTTTTTTCATACTATCACATAAGGCAGGGCCTTGTAACCTGCAGCTCGCAAGCCACATGCAGCTCTTTGAACATGTAACTGCGGCTCTAACTTTTAGCCCACACGAAGCACAATTTGAAATGGAGTTAGAGGACTTAAAAATCAAGGACGTGGAGTGCAAGACTAAAATGCCTTAAAACTGAAATTAAGTATTAAAAGCAAAAGGCTGCCCTCTCTAAACATGAACTATATTAAAAATAAATCAAGAAACCCTCTGGACAATGCGTCTCTCAGCATGTTTAAAGATGAAAATTACAGCATACTCGCCTGATGTTGAGAAACTAGCTCAAGAAGTTCAGCAACAAAAGTCACGTTAATTGGTACCTAATTGGATGTTTGTTACGTTTTTTCAGTATTAATAAATAATATTTGAAAATATATATTTTATAATATATATATATATATATATATATATTACAAATTATGTAATATATATTTTTTAAAAAAAACACCTTCCCACGCTATTCCATTTCTTAACCCCCCACCTCCTAGAGCCAAGATTCTCTTCGGATTCTCTATTTTTTTTTTTTTTTTTTTTTAAATTAGATCAAAAATGGCTCTTCACTCAAAAAAAGGTTGCCAAACCCTGACATAAGGTTACCCACATACTGCATATTGTAGCTGCAGAACCAGATATTATGTTTATTGCTGTGTGCTGATTTCGAGGAATGAATAGGCAATGGTGGAATGAATAAGCAATGACTGGCAGAAATGAAATGTTCTTCGTCCACACATAAAAGCCACTGCTATTTGCTAACGAGCCTCAAATGTAATGCACTGCACACATTTGAGGTTTGTTTGTAATGTATTTTTAACATTTACTATTTCACCCTCTATCTTTGTGTTGTTGTTACAAATAGTAAGATATCCATTCATTGGAGTTATAAGAATTGCAATTTTTATATTACGTGAATGACTGGAAGCAAAATTTAATTACTCCCTTGTAGCTGTGTTTTTTATATATATCTGGATACCTCCCACACATTGCCTTCTTTTTTCAACTTAAACAGCCAATAATAGCAGCTGGTTAATAGGTTAAATGGAGGCAACATACTGCTAAATAATTAATGCAAGCTTTTTGTATGCAGCCCACAGCTTTTTTTTTTTTTTTTTGATGTTATATATAAATGTAAAGAATCTTTGTTCAAATTTTATAGAATCATAGGACTTGTGTACTAACTACAGCGGAAATCAGTTAATAAAAAAACATGTGCAGGACTTTCACATATATTTCCTTTTAACCGAATTCCATGCCAAAATTTCTGATGACTGATTCCAAGTATGGAGAAAAACAGAAGGAACTGGGCATACAGGTGGGGAATGGTTTGCAGAAAATAAGTAGTTGACTGATAGGTACTGTGAAAAACCCAACTATCACAGTCACAATAACAAGATGCACCTACAAATCCTTCTCTTTACAACAATTCTTTCATGCAAGGATGGTAATGATATCACAGCATTAATCTGATATACAGCCCAACCACAATTTCTATCATCATATTTTCATCAATTACTTTTACAGGCCTGCCGATGAAAAAGTTTCAGAACCGCTGACTTATATGCTTACATCATTGTGACAACATTATTTGTGGAAGTAAAACATACACAACAGAACAATCCATTACCCTCCTTATCTAAGGGCAAAAACTGATGTGCTCAAACTTAGCTAATAAAAGAATCCAGCCATATGAAACTATGCTAGGATGTGAGCCACTTCAAGTTTGAAGCACAAATGATTAGCCAACTACAGTAATATGCTTGCGATACATTTTTTTTCTCTTCATTTATAACACACAAAAATAAGTGTCAACTGGACAGTCCAGCACTGTCCTTTCCCATCACCTCCTTCTTAAAGCAATTAAAGTTTATTTCATGCTAATGGTGTAACTTTATGTAAAGCCTACTCCTTAGCTGCAGTGGTATTCATTTGTGTGGCACATCATGAACCTAAATAAGACACAAGGAGACTTGTTAAGAAATTTTTTTTTCCCTCAAATTTTAAGAAAACAAATTTAAATTTTTAAAATGCTTTACACTTTTAGAAACTAAAAGTGTCAAGCATTTAAAATTTTTTTATCATTAAGTGTCTCAACTTCTATCTTTTAGAAGCTGAGACACTTAATGATGTGAGAATATCCTCAAAAGAACATACAGTGAATATCCTCTTAAGATTAAACTCCAAAAACCACCAAGTAAAACAGGCTTTGAACAGTATACAAAATGTACATACAATATGTTCAAGGATATCCTGGAAAAGATTATTCTTTGGGAAAACTGGAGGATTCTTTGAATCTTTATGAAATGGGGGTCCTTGCTATACAAAATTTTCTTTTTATAAATATTTATATAAAATATACACTTATCTACATTTATATTTATAAATCTCTTTTTGGTAAAAAAAAATTTAAAAATATTTTATAAATATTTATATTTAGCTTTCATTAAACTTTTTTTTCTTTTTTTTTGTGAGGGGTTTGTTTTACAAATTTCACACACTTTGAACCAATGGATGGTAGAAGAGACAGGGTAGTCTCATCAAGCAAAATTGACATCTAAATTTCTTTCAAAACTGAGGAATGCAGTGTTGGTTTAAAAAAAGGAATTTAGCCATCTTAGTAGCACTAACTAGTGACTATGATCAATAAAGTTTTATTCATATATGAATGAAACTTTATATATAAATATGTCCACACAGAGTGTGTTTCAAAGATGTGCAGAACAAATGTAGGAGCATCATATTCTGCAACTAAAATAAGAAAAAAGTTTCCCTAAACATGTCTGAGAATTCATTTTCGATATATTACACATTACTCATAAATTACAAAACCATTCAAGAAAGCAAAATATTTTTATGTTTAAATTTAAATATGACTGGGTAAAACAGGCTTTGAACAGTATACAAAATGTACATACCAACATCGTCACAAATAGCGTGGTAGAGTACATACTAACAGTCAACATGCCTGTTTTAAGTATCAGGTCCTAGAAAGACTGCCTTGTTAATAGTATGACATTTGTTAAACTACTATTATGGAAGACATTACAAATCTGTTTACTTTTGCTAAGTTAGCTGATATGATTTTAATTTGTGATTATTTCAAATTTTTGTTGTTGTTATTTGGCTTTTAGGAGCATTAGCAACTAAGGCCATATTGCTCCAGGGATATGTGGAGGTCATTCCCTGACCTTTCCACATCCTCCATATTTGATGGTCATGGGCTTGAACCCGGGTCTAATCAAGAAGTGTGTGCTATGCACTGCTGTTCCTACCCACCTGGCTACGGAGATGACTGAAATTTTTGTGAAAATAAAAATTTCCAACTTCACAAGCACCAAATAGTAAAACATCTATTGTGGAGAGATGACTTAGAGAAACACAGAGCTGAATCCATTATTCGAAAATTCCTTTACCATTAAACTCTGGTAAAAGGAATTGTGATCAACTGAAAATGCTAAAGAGGAAATAAATTAAATTTTCTGTATATACTTCCGGCACAACAACCAAGTCAGTAGAGTTTACAATAAATCACCAATACAAATATTTATAGTATTTAGTAGTCACGGGCTTGAACCCCGGTCCTCTCAAGGAATGTGTGCTATGCACTCTCACTCCTGACCACTCGGCTACGTCAGGCTGAAATACTTCATGCTGTTCAAGTGCCTCTTAACAAAAGTACAAAAAGGTTATCATGCAGTGTAAATGTCTGATTAGCAAGTATACAGAGAAAAATACATGAATAGCAATTGTATCCATTTCACAGTATGCCTATAAAAGATCTGTTGCCACAAGATATGAATAAACACAAAAATTTCCATCAGTGGCTCAACTTGCAATATATAAATGATCCGCAATTTCTCAGTCACATTCTGGTTACAGATGATTCATGTTTTACAACGAAACAAAATTGTTAGTATTCATTATCAACAAACATTTTTCTTTGATGTTTGGTGTGGTGTTCTTGTGGACAAGCTTATTGCTACTTATTTCTTACCAGCAAGGCTTTCAGGAATGACATACCTTTATTTTCTGTGGAGCAATCTGTGGGACCTACTGGAAGGCACATCTTTGAAAAGTGCCATAGGTTGTGGTTTAAGCACAATGGTGCAACACCCCACATTTCCAGTGATGTTTCTGACTTTTTTAAATATAAAGCACAATAATCAATGGATTGCTTGGAACTGTCCTGCGAATTGGCCATTGTGATCACTGAACTTCATAATCTTAGTTAAATTTTGTAGGGTCACAAAATCTATGGTTTATTCTATGTGTATTAGCAGAGAAAACAAACCAAGAAACTACACTTTGGAAGCTGCTGAAACCATCGCTTTGCTGCTTTAGATGTTTTACAGGTTTACTTTAGTTCCTTTAATGTTTTGTAATTTACAGTTAATATTTAATAAATTGGAAATAGAAACTTTCAAGACATTTGTTTACAAAAAAGTTTTTTCTTTAATTTTAGCTGCAGAATATGATCCTATATTTGTTCGGTACAATTTTTAAACACACAGTATATACTTCAATATAAAGATGCATATATATAAAGAGAGATCATCAAAAAACCAGCAAATAAATAGAGATGAAATGCAAAGTATTAAGGTAACAATATGATCTATTGTTGAATGGGTGCAGAGAAGTGCAACAAGATTAGTGAGGGGAACAAAAGGTTTCTGCTACCAGGAAAGGATTCAATTCTGCAAATTCTAATATTTGGATACAAGGCATCTCGTGAGGAGATCTGATTGAGGCATTTTAAGGCTTTGAACGAATTCAGTAAGTTCAATCTTGATGGCATCCTTCCTCTTGCTCAGACCTCTTTCTCCAGGAGGGGGCATAAATTCAAAATGAAGAAGAATGGCTATAGGGTGGATGTATGAAAACTTGCCTTCAGCCTTTATTGTTGAATGGGTGCAGAGAAGCATGAGATTAGTGAAGAGAACAAAATGGTACTGTCACCAGGAAAGGCTTCTATTCTGCAAATTCCAATGTTTGGAGACTGGGCACCTGTGAAGAAATCTGACTGAGGTGTTTTAAGGCTTTGAATGGATCGAGCAAGCTCAATGTTGATGGATCTTTCCTCTTGCTCAAAGAAGGGCACTATGCATGAAGGGACATAAATTCAAACTGAGGAAGAATGGCTGCAGGGTGGATGTATATAAATTTGCCTTCAGCATGTTGTTGATTGTTGGAAAAAAACTTTTCATTTGGTGTTGTAGAAGTGGATAGTTTGAAAAAATTCAAGGAAGAACTAGAGAGAGGGAACACTGATACTATATAAGCTTGCTTTCCTCAATCATTTGAAGGTTTCACTTTGAAGTTTCAGTTTGAAATGTAATTGCAAAAAAAGAGGGAGGTCGTCAAGCAGGTGAGAAGAGTCAATTTAGTTACTGTATGAAGGGTAACTCAAATTTAATCAGTATCCAATAAATTTTCAATTTAAGCTCAAAAAAAAAAAAGTATGTGATGTTAAGTGTGTATTACTCAAGACTATTCTAAATAAACAATCTCTAAATTTGAAGAATCGAGTAAATTAAAAGCAACTCATCTATTCAAGCAATCCATTGTCAAAATAGTGAAAACAGAATTAACATACATATGAACACATTCAAACAAGCACAAATGGCCATTTCTCTATCTATATACATATTCCTTCTCTCACACTCTTTAACCATGGCAATGACCAACATGTAAAAATCCTCCTCTTCAACCCCCCCCCCAACTATTGTAACCATACTAATCAATAACACACATGGCTATCTACATACGAGGTGCGGCAATAAAATTCCCAGACTGGTGCTGTTGCAGTCATGTTCAGTGAGTTTGAAAATAAATGGAAGTGGCATGCTATAGTTTCAAGTTCCTCCAACAGATGGTGGTACAGACATTGTCCAGTAGGCAGTAACAACCAGTTTCATTAGTAGTGTTAATGTTCCATGTCACGATTTTGCGATGGTGCAATGAACGAATATCAAATTTTGCTTTAAAACTGCAAAAATCTGCAACAGAAATGTATGTAATGTTAAAAACTATTTACAGTGATGAAATTTTAAGTCTTAACAGTGTGTTTGAATTGTATAAGCATTAGCATTAGTAGAGGCATTTGATGCAAGAAAGCAAGCTTATGCAACATCAGCCAAAAATAAAAAATAAAAATAAAGAAACCACTTCCACTTCACCCCTCTGTTCGTTCAAAATACCTGTCCAGCTGAGCCTTAAACTTATTTAGGCTATCAACTTCCACGACAAGGGATGGAAGTCTGTTCCACCAACCAACCACCCGCTGGCTAAAGGCAAATTTCCTCACGTCTAACCTACATCTGTCTTTCCTCAATTTGAATTTATGCCCTCTCAGGTGATTATTCTGAGCGAGAGGAGGAATCCCATCAGCAGTGAGCATGCTCAAACCATTCAAGGCTTTATACACCTCTATCAGATCACCTCACTGGTGCTTAGTCTCCAGACACTGTAATTTGCAAAATTTAAGCCTTTCTTCGTAAGAGCACCCCTTTGTTCCATTCACTAATCTTGTTGCCCTTCTCTGTACTCGTTCCAGCAGCTCTACATCCTTCTTGAAATGAGGCCTCCAGACCTGTATACAGTACTCTAGGTGTGGCCTGACGATTGCCTTATACAAGGGAATAATCACCTCTTCATCCCTGCTAGAAAAATTCCTATATATCATTGACAATACACCATGAGCTACTCTTGCAGCCTGTCTGCACTGCTCAGAGAACTTCATATCTGCCTGCACAATTACCCCAAGGTCCCTTTCATTCTCTACCACTGTCAGTGTAATACCACAGAGTTGATACGTTGCTCTGGGGTTGCTGTTTCCCATGTGTAGCACTTTACATTTGTCAATGTTAAACTTCATTTGCCACCTCTCAGCCCATCTGCTCAACCTTTCCAGATCCTGTTGCAGCAGCAGCATAGTGTCAGTAGTGTCCTTGACAACCCTGCCTACCTTTGTATCCTCTGCAAACTTTGACATTAAGCTTGATATACCATCATCAATATCATTTATGAATACAGAAAACAATAATGGACCAACACTGAGTCCTGAGGGACTCTACTAATAACATTAGTCCACGACGAGCAGTGTCCATTGATTACCACTCTCTGTCTTCTCCCCCTCAGCCACCCCTTTATCCACAGCAGCAATTTGCCTCCAATGTCACACTGCTCCAATTTGTGCAGCAGCCTTCCATGTGCAACAGTATCAAAAGCCTTTCTAAGATCCAAGTATATAATATCAAAGTTATTCCCTGCATCCAGTTCCTTTGTGACTGCATCATAGTATCCAATTAAATTGGTCAGGCAAGACTTCCCCTTAACAAAACCATGCTGTGTCCGAGCTATAACTGAAGTCTTGTCTAAATGATCCTGCAGTGCTTCTTTAACTAGTGCCTCCATTAATTTTCCTGGAACAGAAGTTAAACTCACAGGCCTATAATTACTTGTGTCAGCCTTTGATCCTCCTTTGTGAATTGGGGTCACATTTGCACATCTCCAGTCTGTGGGTACTCCCCTGAGTCCAAGGAAGCTCTCATAATTATGGCTAAGGGTTTGCTTACTTCCTCTGCTGCCTCCTTTAACATAACTGGATAGATCCCATCCACCCCTGGATGCCTTTTCTTGTGCTTATCTTCAACAATTTCTCCTCCACTTTACTCCCAGTTATTTCAAGATTCTGTAGCTTACTGCTAGAGTTGAATACACCTCTGGCATTCCCCTCGCTGAATAACTTCTCATGTGTGAATATCGATGCAAAATATTCATTTAGTTTGTTAACTACCTGAGCAGGATCATCAACACTTGACCCATCAATATCAAGTGGACCAATCTGATTCATCCCCTTCCTTCTAGAGTTTACATAAGTAAAGAACTCTTTGCTGTTTTTCTTTGCATCCCTTGCCAAGGATTTCTCGTAATCTGCCTTCGCCTGCCTAACCTCCTTTGTAACTTGGTTGCATATCAACTTGTATCTATCATAGGCTTCTGTGTCATGTGTTAATTTGTATGTATCCCATGCATGTTTCTTCTCTGCCATATGCCTCATCAGTTCATCTGACATCCATTTAGGCCTAAACCTTGAACAATATTTCTTGGTTGGTATGTAAAGCCTAGTAGCTTCCAAGATAAGTTCTTTGAATGCTTCCCATTTTGCATTTGCTGTTGGTAACATCATCAGTTGGTCCCACTGTATAGAATTTAAATACTGTCTCAGTCCATCGTAGTCGCCTTTACGAAAGCAATAATCCTTCCCCTAATAAGCAGTTCAAAGACTGATGTGAGAATGAGAAGATGGCATCCATCAACTTCGTGAGATGAGGAGGGAGTTGCAAAAGTTCGGAAATTGTGGCCAGAAATCATTGTTTGACCCTAAGAATGAAAAGCTGAATATGAATAAGGAGATAATTTTACAAATTCTACATGAAGGTTTAGGGAAAAGAAAAATTTGTGCTACACAGCCTCACAGATAAGCAGAAGCAACAAAGAGTCAAAGAGTGCTATCGAGTGAAGGCTTCATCCAGACTTCACAAGTCAATCCTAATTTCCTTGACTGTATTGTCACTGGAGATGAGTGTTAGGTGTTTCAGTGTGACCAAGAGATGAAACACCACAGCATGCAGTGGACTTCAAAATCATTCCTAGGGACCAAAAAGTTTCATTTACATAAGTCCAGGATTAAGATGATGCTAATCATGTTTTTAAACAAACAGGTTGTGATTCCCAAGAAATTTGTACCTGAAGGGGAAAGCATCAAAGCTGCATTCTATATAGAGGTGCTTCAAAGACTATTCAAATGCATTTCCAGGTGAGATGCAATTTCGAGAGAAAGGCAGCTGGTTCTTGTTGCACATCAATGCCCCCACCCATTCCGCACTTGTTGTGAAGACATTTCTGAAGAAACATGGCACTGTATATATCAACTATACACCTTGCTTTCCTGATTTACTAGTGGACTTGCCACTTATCCAAGATGAAAACTACCTTCAAAGGTAAGAAATTTCAGGATGTTTAGGACATAAAGAAAAACATAACTACAGAACTGAACATCATCTGTTTGGATGTCTTTGCCAATTCTTTTCAGAAACTTTTAGAATGGTATAATAAGTGCAATCAATCAGTTGGTGATTACTTTGATTAAAAATAAAACCATTTTTGACCTCCTTCACTTTGTATTCTTTTTATTATATCAGTCCAAGAACTTTATTGCTACATATATACAGTGCAACCTCAATAAAATGCAGGTGTTAAGTTTAATATCCGTGTTATTAGCGAAGAATGTTATAGCCAAAAAATTTTAACATTTCTTTCCCAGTTTTTTTAATATACATACACTATTTTTAAACAAATACTTTATTTACTAGTTTTTTTTTATGAGTATAAAGACTAAAAGATGAAGTATTAAAGATTATATCATTCTCTTTATATTATATTAATACACAATGCTGTTTTGCGCTTACATTTTATGCATGTTTGGAAATAGCCCTGCAATTTAGTTTGCCGTAACTGATTACAGTATTTTTTCAAAATATAATTCTTAATAGTGGTCAGATACAATAAATGAAGATATTCACTAACACTCAGAAATTCTAACTGCTCCATTACCTTAATAATGTTTTCAAGCTTTTGATACTATTGCATGTTGAAGACTGCTGTACAAACTGGACAGCACACGTTGCTGCTATGGATAAAGGGATGGTTGAGTGAGAGAAAACAGAGTGGTAATAAAGGACACTGGTCTTTGTGGATTAATGTTATTAGTGGAGTTCCCCATGGTTGAGTGTTGGGTCCAGTGTTGTTTTCCATATTTATCAATGATATTGATGAAGGTATATCAGGCTTAATGTCCAAATTTGCAGATGATACAAAGGTTGACAGGGTTGTTAATCACCGTAATGACAATACACTGCTGCAGGATCTAGAAAAGTTGTGCAGATGGGTTGAGAAGTGGAAATTGAAGTTTAACACTGATGATGCAAAGTACTACATATTGGTAAAAGTAACCCCAGAGTAATGTACCAACCATGTGGTACTACACTCAGGTAGTGGGTAGGAAAAAGACGGGGGGGGGGGTTGTGCAGTCAGATATGAAGTGTTCAGAGCAGTATAGACAGGCTGCCAGAGCAGCTCATGAGGTCTTGTCAATGGTATACAGGAACTTTGCTAGCAGGGATAAGGTGGTGATTAACTCCTTGTATAAAGCAATAGTCAGACCACATCTTGAATACTGTGTACAGGTATGGAGGCCTCATTTTAAGAAGGATGTAGAGTTGTCAGAACGAGTACAAAGAAGGGCAACAAGATTGGTGAGGGGAACAAAGGGTTGCTCTTACCAAGAAAAGTTCTGCAAATTGCAGCTTCTGGAGACTGGACACCTGCGAGGTGATCTGATTGAGAAGTATAAGGAATTGAATGGTTTGAGCAAGCTCAATGCTGATGGGATTCTTTCTCTTGTTTAGATTATGCACCTGAGGTGGCATAAATTCAACTGGGGAAAGACAGTTGTAGAATCGATGTGCAGAAATTTGCCATTAGCCAGTGGGTGGTTGAATGCTGGAAAAACTTCCATCTGTCACTGTGGAAGTTGACAGCTTAAATAAATTCAAGGAAGAATTGGACAAACCTTTGAAACGAATGGATGGGTGAAATGGGAAGTTGTCGGTTTTTATTTATTTATTTATTTTTTTTTTTTTTGGCTGATGCTATTGTAATGTTACCAAATGCAGATTTTCTTACAAGACTAATGTGGAATATTCCATGATGAGCCTTCCACCTCCAAAGCCACCCTACAGAATCTTTACATGTGTCATCATTTTCACCAAGTAGCTTATGAAATTTAAGTGCCTGAGCTTTCAAAAATACCCCATTTATCAGTAATCCTTCACTACACTTCTGTATAAACCATTTGTATAAGCATTAGTCCACATCACTGTTTTTACAAAGTCTAATTTTCGCTCTTTGAAGGCCTACTCCATCTCCTATAGAGTCTAAGAATGAACCAAATTTTTCTTCCTTTTTCATCCAACCACAGATCATTCCTGTTTCACTGCTCTTAACTCTTGATAATCTCTAACTTTTCTTCTTCAACTGTATAATTTTTTTTATTTTTGGTGGCCATTACTTCAATCCTACTGATTTATTAATTTTGCCATGTATTTATTTCTGATGCCCTAGAATTTACCACGTTTTGAGAAAACTAAATAAAAACCAAACTGTTGTGGCCTATCATAGTGCTAAAGTAAAGTTGTGATTTCTCCATAAATCACTAATATTATGATATTTTTTATCTAGTTTAGTCCTTAGCAGTTTTTGATATTCTAAGTGTAACTTCTAGTCGAAGAAAAGATGTCGCATGCTGTTGTTTATAAACATTTACTTTGTAACTAATGTAATACATTTGACAAATGCATTACAAATGATAGCTGTATTCTCCTCCATTAGCATTCCAGTGATATATTCTTTTATTGCATCTCTAGCTGAGGGGAGAAACTGGGTGTTTACGGTAATTAGCCTTGCATGAGTCCTGTTGTTTACAAAAATTACTCTGCAATTGAATATATTGAAGAGAATATACAGCTAATTTCCCCTCTTGGAACTAAAGTAGTAGGCTGAACAGCAGATACGAGTATATACAGTATTCACTTTTTTCAGTTTCGAATAATAATTGCTAGTTCTCTGAAGACACTATTTCTTTTTCATAATTTGTTTTGGGGAACATTATCTTACCCACAGTGTATCTGAAACTGCACTATGAAGAGGCTCATTATATCGAGGGTTATATACTAACAAAAGCACACACAAATACTGATTTTATTTGAAGAAAAATCAAATGCAATGATTGTATTTAAGTTCACTGAACAGCATATTAAAGGGGTTACATTCTACATCTCAGCACATTACAATTGCTTCACTTTTTCCCCTGTTCCATTCAAATAAAATCAGTTCATTTTCATTTCAGAAGAACACCAATTTTTTTTGACTAAAGCAAGAACAAGGACCAACTTTCCCATTGAGAAAAAGAGCAGTTGATTACGAAATTTAAATTATAATACATAGTCCAAATTTTACATCATATTCAAAAATTTCAGTCCAAATGCTAAAAATGAAGATAGCAAATAGCTTAAACCTCAAAGTGAGATAGACCCTGGTGCTTTTTAAGTGAAATACTCCAAACAAATAATACTAAACACACCAGACAAATTTATAGCAACTCACCCATTCCACCTATTTTTTGCATTTTTGACCCAAAATTAGATTTAAATTTCTTTTTATGAATAAAAGATGTGGGTACCATGAAATTCATATTTTTATGGTGATACTGATTGAAGAAAATAGAGACTGAAGCAAAAATAAATATATTACTAATGGACAAAATAACAGCAGCTGTAGGGTGGATAGGTGGGGACAGTTATTGGAATAAACATACTATAGCTTAATCTTCTGTACACATGGTAGACTAAGGTAAATTATATATATTGGAAAGAGCAGTGTGTTTTTCAACCAATGATGTGGGAAGATTAAAGTTCTTTGACAGCACTGTGAATGACATAATATACAAGGATATTCTTTCTTCTCAAATGATATCCTCATTACCAAAGCTTTCAACAGTGGAAAATTACATTACATTCAACAGTAGACTTTGCCCAGCATCACCGAGAAAGAAACAACAAAATATAGAAACAAGTGGTTTGACCCTGAATCCTCAGATTTAAACAGAAACCTGAGGATTCTGGGTTAACTCTAATTACAGATATAGATTTGAGAATTTTGTATATAGAATGCACCCCCTAACCTCCATTAAGACAAGATTTGCACATAACAGATTCACATTACATGCACTTATTCAAAATGCATCCACTCTATTACAAAAGGGCAAAAATGAAGGTGAAATTATCTGTCATTCTCATTACTTTTTATCACTTTCCTTTAACAAGCACAAAAAAGGAATTAGGCTGCTTGCCAACTGACACATTTATTGCCTTTTATATTTGCAAGGGTCCTTTATGTGTGCTGTAGGACCCCTTCTCTAGGGCACTGGAACAAGTAAGCACTGCTTTTTAGTAAATGGTAGGGATTTCATCTGCGAAGAATTCACTCCAAATATCACTGACATGTTTTTTTAGCATTCTAACATCAACAGATGCATCTGAACAAGATTCAAAATCTACATCACTGGAATAGAATTCTATTTCAGTATCAGATGACATATTATAAAGAGCTGATTCAATGTCATCAGCTTCGACATACTGTCCATCCATGTTCATTTTCAGTCCTGATGTCCCAGGCTGTGGGGATCCAACCGTTTTAACAGAGACACACACTAAGGATGATGTTTTGTTTTTCACAAACTAAAGAATTAAAATAGAATAGAAAATTTACTTTTCTCTACCATTCTATTTAACCTGGAGAAATAACAACAAAATCCAGTGAATGAATGGTACCCAAAGACTCTGAGTCAAATCTGGTAAGGCAGTAGCTCTAATTAGAAATATATTGCAAAATTTTGTTCTAATTAATTCATTTTTAATATTTTAGAGGACCTGGAACATACCTGCTGCACTTCGAGAGGCAACCAGATAAGGTAATAATACTCTTGATCTGGTTATCAACAGTGATCATTCGTGTATTAAGAACTTGCAGATAAAGGAACCACTAGGTAGCAGCGATCACAGTATACTGATGTGGAATTTACTTAAAGATATGCCGACTGGGCTAGTTAGGTGGGTAAAGTGCTTGCCTGGCAACTCAAAGGTCGTGAGTTCGAATCCCGCCACGGGTTTGGATCAGAGTAGTGAAAAAACCTTGGGAAGTGCATTATGGCCACCGAAGCCGATGCGCCAACAACTAACAAATAAATAAATAAATTAATTAATTAAAGATATAATTACCAACAGGGGTAAAAGAAAGGGTTTTTGCTTCCATAAAGGTGACTACAGTGGTCTCAAGCAGTTTTTAAATTCTGTACAGTGGAAACAACTGATGATGTTACCAACAGCAAATTTTAAGTAGGAAGCATTCAAGGAATTAATTGTGGAAGCTACTAGATGTTTTGCTCCAAATATTGTTCAAGGTTTAGGCCTAAATGGTTATCAAATGAACTAATGAGACTCCTGGTAGAGAAGAAAAATGCATATAAATTATATTTGCCATAGGCAACACAGAAGCCTATGGCAGATATAAGATATTGTAATCAAGTCACAAAGGAGATTAGACAAGCGAAGGCAGACTACGAGAAATTATTAGAAGGCAGATTACGAGAAGGAAAATGCCCTTCTGGATTTTCCTTCTCGGATCAACAGGATCAAGCAAATTTTGGCAAATGGGCTGAGAAGTGGCAACTGAAGTTTAACATTGACAAATACAAAGTACAGAAATACCTCGCTTAGCACGGGTTTCACTATAACACGGTTTTCAATTAAGTTTAAATCGGAAATTTACTATATATATTAAAATTCATTTAATAGCCTAGATACGTACTTTACATATATGCTACATTATAGTATCCCAGGTATGCATCCGTAGCCTAGTGGTCAGGCACGCAGGTGCATAAGTACACATGCCTTGAGTGACCGGGGTTCAAGCCCGTGACTACTGAATACGGTGCTGTTTCTTGTATTCTAGCTATCTTGTGAACTCCTCTGACCGTTTGGTCGTCCCGGAGTATAAAGAGAAAATTTATTTATTTATTTATATACTGTGGTGCCAACTCTTGTCTCACATGTGCCAATAGCTCTACTCAGGCAGCAGTGTTCAGTATTCTTAATTCCATCCTGACGAGACATGATAGCTTTTCATTTCATAATTTATTTTTTACCCCTTTAAATATGATTCAAAATATATTTGCATCTTGGCTAGAAATCACTGCCAACAACATGCATTCTGTTTGGAAGCATATTTTGCTCCATTTGGCAAATTATTTCACTGGATTTGAATGGCAAATTCGGACAATTGCCAAAAACATTGTGAAGATTGGAAAAGACTTGGGATTCGAAACTTTGGACACTGCCAATGTACGTGACTGCATTGATTCACATGCAAATGACTTAGATGATTCAACTGCCTTGAAATTGATGAACAAACTGCATAAGAAGAAGGGGAAAAAATTCTGAAGTGGATAACACTGAAGTGGCACCAAAAGAATTTTCAACAGAAGAATCGGAGAAAGTTTTTCGGAGGGTTGACATGGTCTGCAAGGCGATTATGAATGGAGATCCAGATGTTGAACGTAGCATCAAGATATAGCAAATTTTACAAGATGGGATTTGATTCTAAAAAGACTTGTACCGAGAAAAAGAAGAGACCACTTCACCAGACTTTATTATTCAAATACCTAATGAACAATAAAACTTATTTCTCATCTCTCATGATGTTACCTTTTCATTAATAAAATTTTTGCAATATTTTTTATTTCAAGTCCTTTTAATTGGCTAACAAGCACAAATTGTTTATAGACTGTTTCTCTGGTACACATTCAATTAAAACCCATTATAATTATACCTCAATCAGCACAGTTTCACATAACACGGAACAGTTTCAGTACCAATTATCAGTGCTATGTGGGGTAATTGCTGTACTCCATATGGGTAGAAGTAACCCCAGAGGAACGTATCAACTGTGTGGTACTACACTTAGGGTTGTAGAAAAGGAAAAAGACCTGAGAGTAATTGTGCAGTCAGATATGAAGTTTTCTGAGCAACGCAGACAGGCCGCAAGAGCAGGTCATGGGGGTTTTGTCAATGATATACAGGAATTTTGCTAGCAGGGAAAAGGAGGCAATTATCCCTTTGTATAAGGCAATGATCAAGCCACACCTTGAGTACTGCGTACAGGTCTGGAGGCCTCATTTTAGGAAGGATGCAGATTTCCTTGAGCGTGGACAGAGAAGGGCAACAAGATTGGTGAGGGGAATGAAGGGATTCTCTTACCAAGAGAGGCTTAAGTTCTGCAAATTGCAGCGACTGGAGATTAGGCACCTGCGAGGTGATCTGATTGAGGTGTACGAGATCTTGAATGGGTTGAGCACTAAATTCTGATGGGATTCTTCCAATTGTTCAGATTACGAACCTAAGGGGGCATAAATTCAAATTGAGGAAAGCAAGTTGTAGAACAGATGTGTGGAAATGTGCCTTTAGCAGCAGGTGGTTAATTGCTGGAACAAACTTCCATCTGTCATTGTGGACGTTGATAGCTTAAATAAATTCAAGAAGGAACTGGACAAACATTTAGAGGAATGGTTGTGTGAATTTTGTTTTTTGGCTGATGCTACATAAGCTCATACGCTAGCTTTCTTGCATCACATGCCTCTATTACTATTACTTAAAACTGAGAATTTTTGAGCAATAATCAATCACATAACTGCAGAAGAAGAAGAGTCATCCATAAACCATTCCTGCCAATATGGATGACCTTGCCACTCTACATATCATTGTTAAGAAGTGGACAGCTAAATTTAAGCATGGTTGAAAGTCAGTTGAAGATAATCCTCGAACAGGGAGACCTTCCTATTTCACCTGCTCAAATACCATCACCCGTGTCTAAAACCTCATTACAAGTGCCTACCAACTGATTGATACACTGGCAGATTGCTGAGACTGTGGGCTTACCCCATACACAAATAGCTAATCAAATTATGACAGAACATTTGGGAAGAGAAAGGTTTTTGTGTACGTTTCAAAAACTTTTGAGCTCTGGACATAAGCTGGTCCAAATAATGTGCTATGGAAAAATCTGCACCTGTTCATAGCAGATCCAAAGGAATTCCTATGCTGTTTCAAGACAGTGGATGAAGGATAGGTCCGCTACGTCCACACTGACTGAGACTAAACAGCAGTCTAAACAGAGGAATGCCACCCCCCAAAAGGAAGTCTATTCCATTGACAGGGAAATTCATGACATTGGTCTTTTGGGCTTTGAAGATGACCAAACTATTCCCAAAGCATATCATTCCACTCTCCTGATTCAACTGTGGGATTAAACCTATAAAAAGCGGTGCAGAGAAACTGACAGAAGGGTTGCTCTTTAATGTGGAAAATTCAGCAATTCACAAATCCACCATTTCCCAATCTACTGTACAGATTCCAGTTATCACAATACTTCCTTTTCACTTATTTATCAGGTGTGGTCCTTCTGATTTTCATCAGTTTCCTTAAATAAATAAAAATAAAAAAAAATAAATAAAACAAATTGCAGGTGTTTGCTGTGACTGCTGGGGATGGACACTTGAATGACATTGACAAAACACATTCTATACTGCTAGGTAAAATCACTTTGGTGTCACTGGATCACAGAATATGTGAAGATTTTTTATAGTTGTAATGAAAGAAAAATGACTCGCAAGGAAAGATTACTGATCCCTGTACTCTACTATCATCATGAGAAGAAAAACAGCAACATACATTCAGCGATCACGGAACTGTGACCACTCCATCTATAATGGACTATACTGCATAATGTGCAGTATAAAAAGCCAAACAGCTTCTTTTGCTTGAGCAGTGATAATTTGCATCTGGTTGAACAAGTCTAAGTGATAAAGTAGCAAAAGGGCATGAATGCAGTAGCTTGTGTGTCAGTTGCTTCCATGTCAGAACTGGCACGTCTTGTCAGTTGCGTATGGCCCACTGTTAAGGTGTGCAAAGAATGGTGTCAAATGGGTAAAACCACCTCCCACTAAAAAAAGTATAAAGGATTACACATGGTGGATGTTTGTGGTGAGCGAAGGGTGCAGTGCAATGTACAGGTTCAATGCGAAATTCACTGTACAACAGTTGATATTGAAATATAATATGGAGAATGCAAGAACGTTATCCCAAATGACGATGCACTGCACACTCAGATGTAGGGGATTCCATGGCAGATGACCCAAGAGACACCCTCTCCTCAATGCTGATCGTTCTCATTGACAGCGAATGCCGGTTGAACACTGGAGAACTGGAAACAAGAGTGCTGGTCAGATGGGTCCAATACCCAGTGCAACACGCTGATGGACACCTTTGTGTGCCGCACAAGCAACACAAGTCCATGGACTATTGTGCATGGTGCCCATTATCTAGGCAGGTGGCAGTTGTTCCTTAATATGGAGTATGTTTTGCTGACAAGAACTAGGACCTGTGGTGAGTATGACCAACATTTCACTGGTGAAGTCTACCAGCAGCTCTTAGGAGACCATGTGCACCCTGCCATACTGCATTTTTTCCTCAGACAGAAACAAGATCTTACAAGATGATAATGCGGCATGTCATTAGGCCTGCACTGCACTGCACTGCACTGCGCACAAGTGGTTCAAGGAACAGTGACAATATCATCCATCCCGATTGACCTTCAAATTTGCCTGACCTCATTCAAACTGAACACCTGTGGGATGCTTTGGAACAGAAAGTGAGGCATATGGACATGCAACAATCATCTATTCCAATACTATGGAAAGCTCTGCAGGCAGCACAGCTGCAGATTCCTATGGACATCTTCAGACATCAAGTGGAGTCAATGCTAGGTGAACAGCAGCTGTTCTAGGTGCAAACGGTGGCCCAATATCAGGTAGATTAGATTAGATTTGGATTTTATTAGCGCATTAGCAACTAAGGCTATAACGCGCCACATATCAGGTAGGCTTGTTGTTGTTTGTTAGTTATTTGGTTTTTAGGAGCATTAGCAACTAAGGCCATATTGCTCCGGGATATGCGGTGGTCATTCCCTGACCTTTCCACATCCTCCGTATTTGGTGGTGACGGGCTCGAACCCCGGTCTAATCAAGAAGCGTGTGCTACGCACTGCTGCTCCTTCCTACCTGGCTACGGAAGCGCCATCATCATCAGGTACGCAATCATAATTCAGTGATCACTGAGTGTATGTGTTTTATGTGTTTTCAACATTTATACCCTTCTCTCATTTCCATCTCACTTCTTGCACTTAAATAGAAAACGTACGAGAATCTATTATTTCAGAGAAAAATGAATGACATATTTCAACAGAAAACAGATCATATAACTTTACTGACAATATGCAAGATATATATGTATAATATACAGAGACAAATACTGTCAGTTATAAATAAGTAGACAAAGCCAAAGTACTAAAACTTAATTCATGAAAAATAAATCATAAATGACGGTTAGGCAGCAATTTCAATACTACATACAGGTCTGGAAACCTAATCTGTGGAAGGATGTGGATTTGTTGGAACAGTTGCAGAGAAAAGCAACAAGATTAGTGAGGGGAAAATGGTGCTCTCACCAGGAAAGGCTTCAGTTCTTCAAACTGCAGCATCTGGAAACTGGACACCCAGAAGGAGATCAAACTGAGAGTGTTTAAGGCTCTGAATGGATTGTATAAGCTCAATGCCATTGGAATTCTTCCCCTTGCTAAAACTATGGGCATAAATTCAAGCTGAGGAAGAATAGTTTCAAGGATAAATATGAATAAATTTGTCTTCAGCCAGCAGGTAGCTGATTGTTGGAACAACTTTCCACCTGGTGTTGTAGAAGTAGTTTTGAATGAATTCGTTGGACCTGCTAGAGAGGATGGAAAGGTGATATGAGAAATGTTGCTCTTTTTTTTCTTTTAACTTTTTTTTTTTTTTTAATTCCATATAAGCACTTCCTTTCTTGCATCATTTGTCACTACTAATACAGCCACTCTGACTTATGTAATACTCGACTTAGAGAAATTCGACTTTACATAAGTTTTTACCGGCTGGTGTAAACTTAAAAAAATCGTGGAAACATATTTTGCATTCCGTAGGAATAAATGGAGATATCGTGAAAATATCGCAATGTGAACCCAATAATACATTGGTAATTCGACCCAAGACCTCGGAATTTGAAATTTTCGCTATATAACTAAGCTATTTACCTTTCTAAAAGGTCATTTTTATAATAGAAATTGCACTACACTTTCATCGTTATCATATGTTCCGTTATAAGAATCAATTTTGAACACCTTGGTGATATTTTTCTAAAACACATTTCTAGAGGTCACTACCAGACCAACAATAAAAACAATTTCCACTTTCCAGTTTACTGGGCTTTTCTGTTAGTGCAATCTATCATAAATAGGTAGTAAACTCGATCTTACTGCATTTCTGATAATACCAATAACTGAAATTGTGTTGGTTTTTTACATTAGGTATTATGGTGAAATGAGTTCCCTTTCACTGAAATCTTTAATCATATAAAAAACATAATAAATTTTCAGAATCTTCTCTTCATTCCTATTTACTTATTACAACAGTGAAGGGAAAAAGACCAACGGAAAGTGCAAGTTCTGGCAGTGCTAGGAAACGAAACAAACTTGATTTAGAAATGAAGATGATTAATTAAGAGGCATGAAGCAGGACAAAGTTTGTCATCTATTGCACGGAATTAGGTCTTGCTGGTTCAAAGTGAATACTATTTTAAGGGACAGTGAACGTATAAAAGAACATGTTCAAGAATCAACGCATTTAAGATCAACAGTGATCCCAAAACAGCATTCAGGTGCTATCCTGAAGATGGAAAAGCTATTAATAATATGGATGGAAAATCAGATTCAGAAGCAAGTGCTTTCAAGCAAGAAATATTTATGAAGATAATGATAAGTAAGGCAAATCCCAAGCCAGGTTCATGGCAAGCAACTGATGGTTTAATAGGTTCAAGCATCACACTGGTTTCCAAAACAAAGTATGCGGTGAAATCGCCAGTGCTGATTCTGCAGCTGCAGAGAAATTTTGTGATGTGTTGGAAAAACCCCCTTCTAAATCTCCACAGCCCTCAACTTCTGCAGTGGCTTGCTTATTAGCTGGAGAGTTAATTCTGGCAACAATGCTCAAAAGATAAAACTTGCTGACTTTATGCCTGTCTCCTCTCTCTTTTTGTAATTTTATAATTTTTGTAATTTTTTCTGTGCATGAGATAAAAAAATTGAATAAATAATTCTATTTACATGTTCATCGAACATTTCTTTTTTACTTCATTCAAATTTGCGTGTGCTGCATAAGCATTTAGGGAAATTCAGACTTACGTAGATTTCTGCAGACCGCAACCCTTACATTTAATAAGCCTATAAAATTTCTGCAGACCGCAACCCTTACATTTAATAAGCCTATAAAATGCTTCGGCGAGTGGCTGTACTAAATAACTTTTAAGAATAATTATTGTAACTGTCTAATGTTCCATATTATTTAAACTTTCATCAGTAAAGGTTGATACAATGTACCTATTCGATTTATCAGCAACATCAGCTGGGTTATCTTAAGACCTTCATCACATCCATTACACAAGGATCCAATCTTCATTTTCTACTAATTTGTATTCACTTGCATAAAAAATTCCTTCCTTATCTCCTTTTTTGCTCTCTTAGCCAGTGCTTTCTCATACCTTACCTTTTCCATTACAAATCAACTACTATTATAAATTACTATTACAAATCAAGTTGTAGATATTGTAGGCTTCAGTACTTTTCATCACTCTGTAACTCTCCCATACCATCTTTTTTTGCTCTATCAGACTAGCCATCTTCGTATTCAATCATCGCAGCATCCTCCTTGTACCATATTTTCTTAATGGTATTTATGCTTTCATGACCTCTATGATTTTAGATGACTGACATGATCCAAACTGAGACAACTGCAAAATGGCATCAAGTCTGCAGGGGCAAGGCCAGCATCCCTATAAAATGCTTTGGACCCTTACAGAGACCATGCCCTGATAACCTAGGGCTATGCTAAAGGATAAACGAGGTGCTACTCACTATCATGTCAGTGTGCAACATATAATAAGGCAATCCTATCAATAATTATTGCTAACAAAATTATAAATAATAATTTATAATTTTGTTATCAAATTTGGTTTAATTAATTCTACTGTAAATCAATTAGCCATTATAGACACACATAATAAACTATAATAATTATGTAGACTTAGCTTAAGATTTTATCCCACACTAAATTAGATAGATGTATTAGATATCTAATTGAGTATGAGATTAAATGGTTTAAACTGACAGGTTTATTCCAGTTTTTGCTAAATAATCAGTAGAGGTGTTAGGTATATTAGGTAGCTATTTTATGCCTACATACATATTAATCTAATTACTAATTTAATAATCTCACTTTTCATATATGGACTTTCCTCCATTACTTGACTGGGGCTTTTATCAGACAAATACTTTGGCATTACATACTTAGATTTCAGAAAAACTTTTGATAGTGTTGTGCACAAAAGGCTGCTATACAAATTGGAGCAGTGTGACACTAAGGGCAAGTTACTGCTATGGATAAAGGGATGGTTGAGTGGGAAAAGACAGAGTTATCAATGGGCACTACTACTCTTCTTGGACATATGTTATTAGTGGAGTCCCACAGGGTTCAGTACTGGGCCCATTGTTGGTTTCAATACTTATTCATGATACCGATGAAGGGATATCGGGCCTAATATCTAAGTTTGTAATGATACAAAGCACAGTAATCAGGGTAGGCACTACTGCAACAAGACCCTGAAGTTTAGCATTGCATATGGGGAGCAGTAATACCAGATTAAAATATCAACTGTGTGGTACGACATTCAGGACAATGGAGAAAGAAAAAGATCCCTGGGTAACCGTACAGTCAGATATAAATAAATGAAGTTCTATGAGTAGTGAAGATAGGCTGACAGGATAGCCCATGGAATTTTGTCAATAATATACACGCATTTTGCCAGTAGGGTTAAGGAAGTGATTATCCCATTGTATAAGGCAATGGTTAGGCAACATTTTGTATACTGTATACGGGTCTGGAAGCTTCATCTGTGGAAGGATGTGGATTTGTTGGAGTAGGTGCAGAGAAGAGCAAGAAGATTAGTGAGAAGGGGAAAGCGTGCTCATACAAGGAAAGGCTTTAGTTCTTCAAATTGCAGCATTTGGAAACTAGACAACTGCAAGGAGATCTATTTGAGGTGTTTAAGGCTCTGAACTTGCTCAGATTATTCAGGTAATTGATTGCTGGAACAAATTTCCATCAGATGTTGTAGAAGTAGGTAGTTTGAATAAATTCTAAGGACTACATAAACAGTTAGAGGGAGATGGACAAGTGATATGATGGAAATTTGTAATAAATTCTAAGGACTACATAAACTGTTAGAGGAGATGGACAAGTGATATGGGAAGTGTTTTTTTTTTTTTTTTGCTGCTGATTCCATATAAGCTTGCTGTTTTGAATCATTTGCCACTACTAATACTAAATATCCAATAGCTTATATAACCATTTCTGTTCCTGCAATACTTTCTTATAAATTTCTTATACTTTATAACCTTTTTATAACTTTCTTATAAATTTTGAGTGGTGGTTAATGGGTCAGATATTACCATTTTTGAAAATGGTAATTAACAGCTGAATAGTAGTTTTATACTGATACCATTTTAAATAATGATAATCATAAATACAGCACACTGGGATTGGAACAAAGGCCTAATGGATATATGTTAAGCATAACACAGACTACCAAGCTAGACTTTCTCAAAGGAGATCTTTGCTCATCTAAAAAGAAAGAAATAAACAGGCATTGCAACGGCCACCAAATAAGTCCCTTTCTAAGCTCCAACTAGTAATGAATATGGTAAAAACATGAGCTAATAATAATAAAAAATATAATCATAAATATAATAAAGAATTTATTAATACAACTATTATTGATACAACTAATATAAAATAAGCTAACATCAATACAAAAACTATAAAATGTTATCAAATGGGCAAGAGCTGGTTAAACCTATCTACAATACAACAGTCTTCAACAGCTCAAAAAAAAAAAAAAAAAAATAATAATAAATAACATATATTTACATTCTCCCAACCAAATGGGAGGCTATGTATAACATACTAAGGAAATAACTTTAATTCTAATAATCTATAATTTTATACTGCAATTTAAATATTGCAGTATAAAATTAATTTTATTTTTATATGGGGTGGAAGCTGATAGGTTACTCATTCAAAAACTAAAAATATCCAAATTACAGGATAAAATTATAAACAACAGGTTGAAAGAATTTAAAGTAATTTATTTAGTACATTACATGCAGACTTCCATTTTGTTGTAAGCATGTAAATAGGTTAATTTTTTTGGACTACTGAATACTGTTACATTGCAAAAAAGTATTAGTTTTAAGCTTATATTACATTGGTTGTATCAATAATAATTGTACTGATAAATTATTATATTTATAATTTTACTTTTACTATTATCATTAGTTCATGATATAACCTTATTGAGTGAGTGCTAGGAGCTTTAAAAAGACTCATTTAGTGGCTATCACAAAACATGTTTATTTATTTCTGGTTGTTGGATGAGTGAAGATCTCCTTCGGAAGAGTCTAGCTTGGCAAATCTTTATTATGTTTAATGTATACCCATTGGGCTTTTTGTTCCAATTCAAGTTTTCTGAAGTTGTAATTACTATTTAAAAGGATCGCTATAAAATTACTATTTTGCTGCTAATTAGCTCTCAAAAATGGTAATATTTGGGCCCATTAACTACCACTCAAAATTTACAAGTAAAACTTACATTGAAATAACAGAAGCAGGCATACTTCAGCTATCAGACATTTGTCTGTTCAAAGCCCCAGTCGAGTAAAGTAGGAAATGTCTATATAGGATAAATAGGAATTATTGCATTAGTTATTAGATTAATATGTAGATAAGCATAAAATAGCTACTAATGTGGCATACAGCCCTACATCATTAGTTAGCATCTCCATTCCTGGAATGCAGCTGTATAACCCATTGAACCTCTCACTAAACTAGATAAATATCTAATGTATAAATCTACCCAAATTATAGTATGTATTCATATGCAGTGTGTGAGTAGACAAAAGACTAAATTAATAACAATGAATTAAGCATAAAAAAATTAAACTGAAGGCATGATCAAATCCCATACTACTATTTTAACTTCTGAAAAAGTATGGGTCAGCTTATATTGGACTGTACACAAAAACATAACAGGGAAGAAATATGCATGGGATGCATATAAATTATCAAGCGACTCAGAAACCTATGGCAGATATAAGCTAGTCTGTAATCCGGTCATAAAGGAGGTTAGGCAGGCGAAGGCAGATTACGAGAAATCCTTGGCAAAAGATGCTAAGAAAAACAGCAAGGATTTCTTTACTTATATAAACTCTAAAAGGAAGGGGATGAATCTGATTGTTCCACATCGATGGTTCGAGTGTTGATGATCCTGCTCAGATAGCAAACAAACTGAATGAGTATTTTGCATCTACATTCACACATTTCAAACCTTAATAATTATTAAGGTTTGAAAATGGCAGAAGGTTATCAAATTGTAGTAGGATACTTAATGATTTTGTAATAAGTGAGGGCAAAGGGGAGGAGAAATTGTTGAAGTTAAACATAAGAAAAGCACCTGGGGTGAATGGGATCTATCCAGTTATATTAAAGGAGGCGGCAAAGCAACTAAGCAAACCCTTAGCCATAATTATGAGAGCATCCTTGGACTCAGGGGAGGTTCCCACGGACTAGAGATGTGCAAATGTATCCCCAATTCACAAAGGGGATCGAAGAGTGACATGAGTAATTACAGACCAGTTAGTTTAACTTCTGTTCCGGGTAAAATAATGGAGTCACTGGTTAAAGATGTATTGCAGGATCATCTAGACAAGACTGCAGCAATAATTCAGACACAGCATGGGTTTGTTAAGGGAAAGTCTTGTCTGACAAATTTGATAGGATATTATGATGTGGTTACAAAGGAACTGGATGCAAAAAATTATTTTGATATCATCTATTTGGATTTCAGGAAAGCTTTTGACACTGTTGCACATTGAAAGACTATTGTACAAATTGGAGCAGAATGGTATTAAGGGTAAGTTGCTACAATGGATAAAAGGATGGTTAAGTGGGAGAAGACAGAGGGTGGTAATCAATGGGTGCTGCTCTTCGCGGACTAATGTCAACAGTCCACTGTTGTTTTTTATATTTATCAATGATATTGATGAAGGTATATATCAGGCTTAATGTCGAAGTTTGCAGATGATACAAAGGTTGGCAGGGTTGTTAATGACAGTAATGGCAGTGTGCTACTGCAACAGGATCTAGACAATTTGGGCAGATAGGCTAAGAAGTGGCAACTGAACCTTGACAAATGCAAAGTACTGCATATGGGTAGAAGTAACCCCAGAGAAACGTATCAACTGTGTGGTACTACACTGAAAGAAAGTGGTGGTAGAAAATGAAAAAGACCTGGGAGTAATTGTGCAGGTAGATATGAAGTTTTCTGAGCAATGCAGACAGGCTGCCAGGGCAGGTCATGGGGTTTTGTCAATGATATATAGGAATTTTGCTAGCAGGGAAAAGGAGGTGATTGTTCCTCTGTATAAGGTAATGGTCAGGTCACGCCTTGAGTACTGCGTACAGGTCTGGAGGCCTCATTTTAGGAAGGATGTAGATTTACTTGAGCGTGTACAGAGAAGGGCAAGGTTGGCGAGGAGAATGAAGGGATCCTCTTGCCAAGAGAGGCTTAAGTTCTGCAAATTGCAGTGGCTGGACACTAGGCACCTGCGCAGTGATCTGATTGAGGTGTATAAGGCCTTGAATGGGTTGAGCACGCTGAATTCTGATGGGATCCTTCCACTTGTTCAGATTATGAACCTAAGGGAGCATAAATTCAAATTAAGAAAGGACAGATGTAGAATAGATGTGCGGAAATTTGCTTTTAGCCAGCAGGTGGTTAATTGCTGGAACAAACTTCCATCTGTCGTTGTGGAAGTTGATAGGTTGAATAAATTTACGGAGGAACTGGACCGGCATTTGGAGGGAATGGTGTGAATTTTTTTTTTTTTTTGGCTGATACTGCATAAGCTCATACACTTGCTTTCTTGCATCACATGCCACTACTACTACTACATCTAAATATAAGATGTGTTATTTTCCATATTTTAACATCTCAAATATAAAAGGTCAGCTTACATCTGCACAGTATGAAAATACCTCATGGAAGTCAATATTTCTAGGTTCACAAGATCACTAATCAATGTTTTCACAAAAAGAAATGTGTTGTGAAAAGAACGGGAATGAATACTAGTGAAATAGATGATGCTGAATAGAATAACTGGTGAAAAAAATGGAAATGAATGGCAGTGAAATATAAGCAAATGTGCACGTGCGCACACACACACATGCTCATGTGTGTGTGAAAGTGAGAGATAAAGAATTGTAAATGAGGCAGATGTTGCCTATTACTGTTTGCCAGGGAAAGGAAAAGAATAATAAAAAGGATTCTTAATTTTTAATATTCTTTTTATGAAAAATGGGGGATAGAGGTGCACTAACAGAACTGCAAATTAGAGGTAAAGTAACATAATGGATTGACAAGCTTAGTAACTAGGTGTGAATAGTTATATACACTACAAATATTAGTCCACCTAGTGAGTAACATGCAATATTTCCAATCCTTTTCTCTTTGATGTAAGAAGCAGTCATTACTGAAAGGCTGCTTCTTATATAAGCATGCTGGAAATGACACAAAGGAAAGAATTTGAGATATGAACTGAAGATCTTGCTATCGTAGAAGGCAGCCATAAGTCAATTGAACAATTGATTAAGAGGATTGCTAGAAGATTAAATATTATGTGAATAAGGTCATATTGTGCATGTTTATGCGAATAAGTGATAAGCTCATATGTAATACGCTGAATTAAAAAAAAGGCTGAGAAGATAGATGTTTGTTGCATTAGACTTGAATATTTGTAGGTTGTGGCTTTCAGAAGCCACATGAGAAAGGGCATTTGATTCCAAGGAGCAGAATTGTAAAGGATAAATAAGGAAGAGGAAAGGTTGGTTCTGTGAGTTTGGGGTTGGGCAGAGAATGGATGTTTACAAGTTCAGACTGGTTTAGAAGATAGCTATGGAATTGCAGATGCTAGTTCAGTAGAGTCCATGGAAATATCATCAGAAAAGGCATGCTCTTTTGGATATCTAGGAGCTTGAGAAAGGACACAACCCCATATGAGGGACTACTCGTGGTGAGCAGATTTCAGATTTGTACAGAGTTGACCTCTACTTGTGGGAGTGTTCACCAAGAACAAAAGGATAAACCCTTTTTTTTTTCTTTTTCTTTATGTAGAGGAGGCAGTATTTGTGATGTGCTTGTGCTGGTTGAAACTGGAAGTCAGGGTGATATGTGAAGATGTATGATCTTGTTAAGAAATCTAGAGGTTGACTATAATTTCTTCACCCAACCGATATAATGTCTAGAGACTGGCATTTGGGGAGTTAGTTATGGATGTTGGAAGTTTAGGCTCTTTGTACAGAGTAGGATTTATTAACCTGGTTAAATGTAGTGTGCTGTCACTGGTGAAACTATGGATAGGATTTGTAGTCAGTGTAAAGGGATCATTAGTATGCAGGAGAAAGGGAATGGGAGAGGATGCCGATACTGGGGAACATCAGAATTCGTTGGGAGGTGGGAAGATAGTGGGATGTCATCTACCATTGTCTGTATTGAGCAGTCAAAGAGAGAACTGACTGTATGGTTTCAGGAAGTAGAAAGTAGGACCAAAGCATGGAAGCCTGTTTGGTGAATATGTGTACCAAACATGACCAAAAGTCTTGGAAGTGTCAAGAGTGGATGCTTGGGTCTCATCAAATCTGTCCAGGGAAAATTGAGATAGGCCAAAATGTCACTGGTGACAGAAACCATATTTCCAATCATTAATGGGTTTGAGATTTCAAGATAGTGTAGGATTTTGGAGTTAATGGTTTTCTCCATTGCTTTGGATAGGATGGAGGCTGGAGCAACAGGATCAGTCAGAAAAGAGAGATTTTTTGCCCATTGTACAACTGGCTGGATGTGAGCAAGCCCATGGAGATGGGAGTGGGGTTAGAATAAAAAGAATGAAGGCAACACAAAACCAGGAGCAAGCTCTGGAGCATACATTTTGAGAGCAAATGGAGTTCCCATTGGGATCTGGAGATTACTACTTGGAATCAGGATTGTTCAGGATTCTTCTAGCGATCTCATGTCAAAATAACACAGGAGGCATAGAATGCAATATGTTTGATGTGGTCGGAGGTGATGACTTGCTGGGATTACTGATACAGGAGGAAATTGGATGCTGGCAGTTCAGTTTTATCTTTGGCTAGGGATATGACAGAACCAATCAGTTGTAACAGAAGTGGAAATATAAACAGAAGGAAGTTGACACCAGTGTCTCTTGGATAGGGTTCAGAGGACCCACTATTATTTGTACAAGAAGAAAGTTTCCTAATTTTAGTCTGCCCAGCTTGGATCGGTTAATGACCATTTTACAACTGTTGTGTGTTTTGGAGTGGGCATTGTGTTTTTATCTCGAACCTCCTTATCTTTTACTGTGTTATCTTGAACCTCATTAGCTCACTTATTGGGAAGGCTACGGTTTGGATAGCAGATGGTTTTTTTTTTCGGTTTGAATGAGGAATAAAGGATCTCATTCATCCTACAAGGATAATTTCACTCACACTATGTGAGCAAAAATTGGATCAGAAGATTTAAAACAGTAATCCAATAAATGAAAAGAGGAATAGAAATTGTAGATCATCCCATTTTGCATATTTGTAATGGCAACTGACATAGTGATGAAAATGGGCATGAGAAGGGCACTAGTGGATAAGAGGCCATCAAAGTAACTAATTGTACTTTGAAGGGTTGTTGGTGATGAAAAGTCAAGAATGGATGTTGAGCAGGATTGTTTATCATTCTAGTAGGTAAATGAATATTGCATAAAATCATTAGGCAATTGTAAATGAGCGGCATCTCTAACAGCTGGTCTGGACAAAAAAATTGAATCAGCTGATGTTTCAAGCATTAAAATCACTAAGGAAATCTGCTTCGTTAGGCAAGTTAGATTGGATAAAGATGGGTTTCAAATAAAGGAAGTCAAAAATGTTCAGGGCAATTTGGGGAGTTGAGAGAATAATAGGAGCAGCAGATGAATTTCACAGAACACTGTAAAGAGATTTTGAACCAGAGATGCCAACCCTTCAAAAAGAAGAGATTCCATTTTACAATTATCTAGTAGGAATACAAGCAAGGTTCCATGCAGATATGGGCAAGTCCCACCAGGGCAACTAGGACGAGTGGTAGTTGGGGGTTCTGTCAGAGAACAGGTAAGGTTTAATGGATTGAGGGTGGAAATTGGCAGCAATGACACTGGAACGGAGACCACATCCGTTTGAGTAATGAAAGAGTTGTGAGATTTAGATATTTTCACGGATATTGTCACCAGTGACAATATCTCTGAAAGTCTCAGTGACAGTCTCTCATCACTCTGTGCAACATGTTCCATGGAGTGATGAAATTTCTGAATACTCACAACAAGAATATAACTTAGCTCCTTGACATAATGTGGTCTCAGCACTGTCCTTGTTTATTGCACATTACTGTACAATAAATGAGGACACTGCTGATGATATAAAAGTGGGTACGTTAGTAAACGACAGTAATCAAGGTTGCTAAAAAAAATACAAATTATTTGAATGGGCTGAGAAGTGGCAGCTGAGGTTTAACAATGTAAAATGCAAGATGCTTCTTCTGGGTAGCAGTAATCATGGAGTAACATACAACTTAGGTACACTAAAACTCAAGAGTAAACAGTGCTGGGACAGCTCATGACAACCTGTCAAGGATATAAAAACTCTGACAGCAAACATAAAGTTATTGTTTCGTTATAAAAATCAATAGTTAAGCTGCATCTTGAAGGCTTCACTTTAGAAAGGCGTGTGCCTTCTTCCTTCACTTTAGGAAGATATGAACTACTGCTAGACAAAATACAGAGAAATGTGATGAGATTGGTTAAGGGCACAAGGAAGTATTCTTATCGAGAGACAGAGACTCCAGTTTTGTAAGCTGCAGCAGTTTTAGAAACCATGCACCTCCACAGGTGACCTGATTGAGGTGTTTTAGACCTGAAAGGTTTGAATAAACTAAATAAATGAAAAGTTTGAATAAACTAAATAAATGAAAGGTTTGAATAAACTAATATACAAGGTGGCATAAATTTAAATTCTGAGGTGATAACTGTAGACTAGAGGGGGTTATAGAGAGAATAACTGAAAAATTTCCATTAGTCAAAGAGTGACTGATTTTTGCAATAAATTCCCAGCTATTCATGTAGAATTTGGTACTTAATCTAAATTTAAGGAGATATTGAATAAATACAGGCAACCCCCGGATAACACGGTACTTCTACAACACGGTTTCGCTCTAACACGCTTGATAAATTGCGGCGATCCTCGCACAACGCGGTACTTATATAACACGGTTAGAGAATTTCGGTAAATCTCTCATAACAGGGCATTTTTGAACTTTTGTGCAGGGGGAACCCCTGCTATTATGTTGGATGTAATTTTTCAACATTTCCACCCTTTTTGAATCCCTGCTGTTGACTCGCTAGTCAAAAAAAAAAAAAAAAAATCTAAGAAATCCCTTTACTTTATTTTGTTGGGAATCCCTGTGTTGCATTCTGTGCTATTGAACTTGTTATTGAGCTATTTTGTGCTTGGGGAACAATCTAATAAATAATAAATAAATTTTCTGTTTATACTCCGGGACGACCAAACGGTCAGAGGAGTTAGATTTCAAAGTTTTATTACTATTGGATAGCACACCAGGCCATTCAAAAGATCAAGTCATCCAAACATTGAAGTTTTGTTTCTACCACCACAGTTGTACTAGGTTAATACAACTTCTTTCATTCAGCCATTAGATCAAGGCATTATACCCACCTTTAAAACTCATTACATCAAAAAATCGTTACAATTGATTTTGGAAAAAAATTGATTCCAAATCTATTGAAGTAATGGAGTCATGGAAACATTTCTCAATTGTGGACTGTATGAGAATCATAGCTTTATCACTGAAGGAAGTTATGTTATTTGGTTTTTAGGAGCATTAGCAACTAAGGCCATATTGCTCCGGGATATGCGATGGTCATTCCCTGACCACTGAAGGAAGTAAAACCGTCAATGTTAAATGTGCGTGGAAAAATGTATGGCCAGAGTCAGTTCATTCAGGAAATATGGTCGAACCAGCAGAAAATAGAATCAGTGCGATAGTAGAACTCTCAAATGTCGGTGGGAGGGGAAGATTTTGATGAATGATATGACTACTGAAGCCATTGTGGGTAGCATAGTTGATTGAACTATTGAACTATTATGCACCTCCCTACAACAGGTGGAAAAGACCTGAGTTCGAATCCCATCGATGATGGGAGGAATTTTTATGGGTCTTTTTCACAATGTGGCCGAGTTATTTGGGCTCAGGCAAGTGTAGCATGGTTTTTTTTCTCCCAGAATCTCGAGTTTTTTGTCCAGCAAAACAGAAAATCGCCTTCAGGACACACAATTTATAGACAATATACACAGAGTAACATGGCTTTAATTGCCTATGCTCCTAAAAAAATTTTAAAAAAAGATATGATTACTGAAGACGTTCAAGAATTACTGGTAGAAAAAAGAGGCTGGTGAAGCAGATTTGGTGGAAATGGCATCGGAGGTAAAACCAAATCAATTCAGAGGATGTTAACGCAGATAAAAATTCTAAATTTCCAATTTTATACTAAAAACTATACGGGAAGGCATAAAGTTAGCCGAGCAATTAGATTCTCATTTCTGAATGCACATTCTTGAATGAAAGGAGCTCAAAGTTCAAAAGGGAGTTTCCAAAATTAACATAACTTCCTTCAGTGATATGATGAAATTCACAGGTTTATCAAGCAAAAGAAAACAAACCCAGATTACAGATTTTTTAAAGAGAGCAGAAGATACACGAAACCTAGAATGGTATATTTTTTGTTAACATTTCGTTAACAAAATAGTGTATTTTTGTTAGCTTTTGGAACGTAACTCTCCTTTTTGTACTTTTTCTTAGTCCCATATAACACGGTTTCGTACAACACATTTTATAGGAACCTAACTACCATGTTATACGAGGGTTACCTGTAATTGAAAGAAATAGGTTAATAAAGTGAGGCTTTTAATTAAATTTTAATTAGTTTATTTATTTTCATTTTCTGACTTGTGTTACATAAGCTTGCTCCTTGCATCATTTTGCAAGTACTGATACCAATATCAATTCATCTGGTGAGGAACATACATCGTTTCCATGCCTTTTCTCTTTGTTTAGCAATCCCCGATTTATGAATTAGCTCTGAATAATGATATTAAGACAGCCCACTAAGAGAACTCAATTCGAATTTAAAAAAAAAAAAAAAAAATTAGCTTACCTGCTAAATAATTAAAACAAAAGACTAATATGCAGGGTTATGATGAATCCAAGTGTTTCCTGAGTAATATAACAACTGTAAGTAGCACTAGACAATGTTGCACCACTCCACTTCTGCTCTTAGGCGCCTCCGTAGCCAGGTGGGAAGGAGCAGCAGCGCGTAGCACACGCTTCTTGATTAGACCGGAGTTCGAGCCCGTCACCACCAAATATGGAGGATGCGGAAAGGTCAGGGAATGACCACCGCATATCCCGGAGCAATATGGCCTTAGTTGCTAATGCTCCTAAAAACCAAACAACAAACTTCTGCTCTTATCAACATTTTGGACACCCACCACAAAGAAAGCTTGCAAATCAACTATGATAGTTAAAACCTGTGCAAAGTCATGTGCTCTTTAAAAACCATTAAGATTGGAAAAGCAAATGGAAAGACGAAAAAAGGAACTTCCAACTACATGTTAATAATTCTGGTTTATAGCTGTCTGAATTACACAGTAATTTGGCCTGCAATAAGTCAAAATTACTAATACGCTGCATTCGAATAACTGATGCATGTCCTGTGTTTGTTCATTGGAAACAATGAACAAACACAGGATAAATTTCAGAAATGCATAAAATTACACAATCAGACATTTTGCAAACTAAGTGATAATATTGGTTTACTTAATCAGTGACAAATACTCTAAAACAAATTAGAAGTATTAAAAGTTAACACTCACAAACAGGCTGAGGAAACAGGTCAAAACGTAATGTTTGTTTTTTTAATACAAAATATATTTTTAAAGATGTGCAATAGAAATTATATTCGAATCAATTACTAATGCTAATATTAAATTGAATATTATCTACCTAGAATTCTAATCTTAAGAATACTAAAAATATTAACCTCAAGTACTTACATCTCTTTTTCTTTTGTTGGCTGGACCTGAAACATAGAAAAGTGAATATTTCTGATGGTACACAGAAGTTCAATAATTCAATTCAATTGTAAAATTTAAAATATTATACTACAGTATTGACTACTGTATTGTAAATTACAAAATTTCAACAAAAGTTCACAGATAGTTCCTAAAATATTTATGACCTAATATTACAATTGCACCATGAAGTTGAAGTCATAAGTATTAGCAGGCATTCAATGGCATGGCAGGCTTGTTACAATGCCACTATTACTCATTTGAAAAGGACAACTATTTTATAGCTGCTGTCGAGTAAGGTAGAATTAGAACTTAGCATTAGTACTGGTACAAAATGCAAAAAGGAAGCTTATAACAGCAGTCAAAAAAACTTCCCATTTCACCTATCCGTTTGCACCAAAAGTTTGTCCAATTCATCCTTGAGTTTATTTAAGCTACCAACTTCCACAACAGATGGAAGTGTGTTCCAGCAATCAACCACTTGCTGGCTAAAGGAAAATTTCCACACATCTATTCTGTAACTCTCTTTCCTCAATTTGAATTTATGTCCCGTCAAGTGCATAATCCAAACAAGAGGAGGCATCCCATCAGTATTGAGCTTGCTCAAACCATTCAAAACCTTATACACACATCAATCAGATCACCTCACAGGAGCCTAGTCTAGATGCTGCAATTTGCAGAACTTAAGCCATTCTTGGTATGGGCAAACCTTTGTTCCCTTCACCAATCCTGTTGCCCTTCTCTGTACTCATTCCAGCAGCTCTACATCCTTCCTAAAATGAAGCCTCGGGACCTGTATGTAGTACTCAGGGTGTGGGCTGAACATTGCCTTATACAAAGGGATAATCATCTCCTTATCCCTGCTAGCAAAGTTCCTGTATATCATTGACAAGAACCTATGAGCTGTTCTGGCAGCCTGACTGTACTGCTCTGAAAAACTTCATATCTGACTGCACAATTATCCCCAGGTTTTTTTCATTCTCGACTAACTTCAGTGTAGTACCACAAAGTTGGTACATTATGCTGGGGTTATGGTTACCAATATGCAGTACTTTGCATTATCAATGTTACACTTTAATTTCTCCTTCTCAGCCCATCTGCCCAACTTTTCTAGATCCTGTTGCAGCAGCAGCAGCATATTGCCATTACTGTCATTAAAAACCCTGCCAACCTTTGTATCATCTACAAACTTGGACATTAAGCCTGATATGTCTTCATCAATATCACTGATAAATACAGAAAACAACTTTGGCCCAATATTGAACCAGGGAGGATTCCACTAATAATATTAGTCCACAAAGACCAGTGTCCATTGATTACTGCTCTTTGTCTTCTCTCACTCAATCATCCCTTTATCCATAGCAGCAACTTGTGCTTAGTGCCACACTGCCCCAATTTGTAAAGCAATCTTCCAAAGGCCAACAGTCAAAAGCTTTCCTCAAATCCAAGTATATGATATCAAAATTATTTTTTGCATCCAGTTCCTTTGTGACCACATCGTAGTATCCAATCAAATTGGTCAGACAAGGTTTCCCCTTAACAAACCATTGCTATGTTTGAATTATAACTGCAGTCCTGTCTAGATAATCTTGCATTGCTTCTTTAACCACCGACTCCATTATTTTCCTTGGAACAGAAATTAAACTAACATGACTGCAAGTACTCATGTCACCCTTTGGTACCCCTTTGTGAATTTGGGATAGATGTGCACATCTCCAGTCCACGGGAACCTCCCCTGAATCCAAGGATGCTCTCATAATTATGAGATGTTCATATAATCATAATTTTCTTACTTCCTTTACCGCTTCCCTTAATATAAGTGAATAGATTTCATCCACCTTAAGTGCCTTTGTTATGTCTAACTTCAACAATTTCTCCTCCACTCTCCTCTCAGTTATTCCAAAATCATTTAATGCTGTTAGATTTTGACGAACTTCTGGCCTTCACTTTCCTACAGAATTCCTCATGTGTGAATTTAGATGTAACATACTCATTCAGTTCATCGGCTACCTGAGCACGATTACAAGTCGAACCATCAATATCAAGGGGACTAATCTGATTCATCCCCTTCCTTCTACTTTACATAAGTAAAGAAGTCTTTACTGTTTTTCTTTGCATCCTTTGTGAAAGATTTCTTGTAATATTTTGCTTGCCTAACCTCCTTTGTAAATTGATTATAGACTGGCTTATATCTACCATAGGCTTCTGTGTCACCTGATAATTTACATGAATCCCATGCATTTTTACTTCTCTGCCACAAGTGTCATTAGTTCAACTGACATCCATTTAGGCCTTAAACTTAAAACTTGAACTTGTTATGAAAAGCCTAATAGCTTCCAAGATTAATTCCTTGAATGTTTCCCATTTAGAATTTGCTATTGGTAACATTATCAGTTGGTCCCACTGTATAGTATTTAAAACTTGTCTAAGATGACAAGTCACCTTTATAAAAGAAAAACTGTACCCTTTATCCCTGATGGTAGTGACATCTTTAAGTAAATCCCACATCAGTACACTGTGACCAGAGCCACCTAGTGATTCCTTTATCTGCAGATTCTTAATGCATGAATAATCACTGTATGTATGAGAGGCAACCCTGTGGTTGCCTCTCATACATGCTACTGTAGAAAACAGTCATATAATAAATCCACAAGGTCTTGCTGGTGTGCAAGTGACCAACCCACAAGTCAATATCTGGAAAGTTAAAATCCCTCATTATAAGACATTCTAATTTATGGGCCCACTCTATTTCTCTGTACAACTGTTCGTTGTACTCATCACCGTCATTATGCCTATAGCATTCTCCTACTCTTATACAGAAGAAAATCGGTTTTCTGGAATGTCAGTTATTCAGAATAATTTGAAAGGCTGATCTTTCTTCTTTTTTTTACAGTAGTACAGTAAGCTCGGGTTATACTGATTTTGAAAACTGAATTTTGATTATAATAAGAGAAAGATCGAGTTTACTATCTGTTTATAACAGGTTGTACAAACAAAAAGCCCAATAAACCAAAAACTGCAAATTGTTTTTGTTGTTTTATGGTTGTGACCCCCTAGAATTCTACGTGACCGTCAGAAATGTGCTTTAGAAAAATATCACAGAGACCTGGGTTTTCTCTGAAACCATGAGTGAATTTCAGATTAGTTTAGCGCCAGTTTCAGTAAGAATAAAACCGGCCCAAAACTGTGCGATTTATTATTTTTCTCAATTTTTAACGGTAAAATGTGAACGAAAAGAAAACGCTTAGTTTTAACATTGCAACAAAAAATGGAAATCATTAATAGAATTATAAAAGGTTAAAATTTAGGAAATCTCCCCAAAGAGTTTAATGTGGGGCCTTCAACAATTTACAACATCAAGAAAAATTCCAATGCTATAACAGAATGTGTCAATTATGGATAGTGAAGGAGGATCTAGCAGGAAAAAGACGATGTCGAAATCTGAAAATGCTGCTTTGGAGTGTGCACTAACTTTATTTTATTTATTATTATTATTTTTTTTTTGTTGTTTTGTTTTCTCAGAGCGAAGTTTAGGTGAACCAGTGTCTGGCCCAATGTTGTGTAAAAAGCATTGGATTTTAATCAAAAATTAACAGGTAATGAAGATTTCAAGGCAAGCACAGGTTGGCTGAAAAACTTTAAACTGAGACATGGTATAGTTGAATTAGATATTCAAGGAGAGACTTTCTGTAGACGAATCAGCAGCGGTGACCTTTAAAAGTAAGTTCGCTTCAGCTATAGCAAATTAAAAGGGGAAAAAAATCTATAATGTTGATGAGACGGGCTTATTGTGGAAAGCATTACCGAGAAAAACCCTAGCCACTACAAGGGAAATGCCTGCACCAAGTTTTAAGATGAGAAAAGAGTGAGCTGCAAATGCCACTGGGACGCACCGATTGTCCATGCTCGTTATCAGTAAGTTGAAAAAGAGAAGATTTAAAAAAAATTTTTCTAATTTTCCTGTTTTGTATAAAAATGCCTGGATGGATGTTTCTGTTTTCCAAGATTGGCGTACATTTTTTAAAATTTAATTAATCTTATTTAATTTAATTATAATGTAAGATTAAATTTATTTAATCTTACCTTACAATTAAATAAATTGATTAAATTAAGATGAAATAAACCTTACCTTAAATTTATTTAATCTTACCAGAAAAATTATCCGGAAAATTTTCCAGTTCAATTACTGGAAAATTTAGCTATCCGGAAGAGGTAAAAAAAGGTAAAGTGCAGCCAGTATCAACCCACTGCAGGATGGAAGCCTCCTCAACAATTCATGTTGAGGGAAATGGACCATAATCTGCCACGCCGGTCCAGTGCGGGTTGGCAGATTGACCGAATTCAGCAGTCAGGGGCTTGAACCCCGGTCTACTCAAAGAGCATGTGCTACTGCACTCCCGCTCCTGACCACTTGGCTACGGAGCCGAGGTCTGACATCAATTATGTGGATAACTGAGGCTCTACTGTATTTGCTTTGCCAGTACTTATGTCACACCAAACTGACTGAATATTGCACTGGCCACCCATATCAACTGGATGCACTGCCTTATATTTATTTGGTTTCCTAAATAACAGCATAATGCCTCCTACCTTCTTATCCTGTTTTTCCTTTCTGTACACATTGTACTCCCCAAATTCAAATTCTGCATTTCTTAAATCTGTGTGACACTATGTCTCTGATATCCCAACATCTTCCTTTAATGTCTTCACCAGCACTTCAGATTCATTGGTGTACATGCAAGGAAACATGCACCTGTTCTCACTCAGTTACCCTAACACAACCCATGTATTTATTTGTTTCATAATGACTCCCAGTAGACCTTGAAATCCCCAGCATCTTGCTTTCCAGGTTGCTGCTCATTCCAACAGAAGCAGTGCAAGGTTCTTAGTTTTGTGATTTGGTTTCAGTTTTTTTGTGTTGCATGAGCAGGGTGCAAGGATCACTTTCACCTCTGCATGTGGCTATTGTTAATCTATTAGTCTGTATATCCCTGAAGCTAGCAGTTTTCCGACCCACCCAACACTGCCTCGATAGCATCGGCAAATATTCTTGCACCCTTTCTATTTAAGTGTATCCCATTCCTGTAGAAGCAGTTGCTCCTATTAACAAGGACAGACCAGGCTGACAAAAATCCTATCCACCCCCGTGAGGGAAGGGGTAGAAAGGCCGAACTGATTCGTGAATCAGTTCGGCCTTTCTATAACGAGGCTCTCATCATATACTCCCTCCTATAGTGTTTGTACAAAAATTCAGACACTTTCAAATTTAACCCTAACTTGCAACTTTTTTTTTTTTCAACACTGACCTGTACTTTTTAAGAAATCTGCAGATCCTCTTAATCTGCAGATCTCCTTTTGTGCCCTTAAAAGATGATATCTGCTCTACAAAGTCATCAACTTTTGTCCCTGGCAGACATGCCTTGGTCCTATGATCTATCCTTTTTGCACAATATATTTCCCATTTCCCTGACAACAGAGTCACCAATAACAAGTAACTCCTGTTGGACCAGCGCATTCCATCACGGGGATTGCTGCTGTGTTTCCCGATGATCAAGTGCAATCTCTGGTGTTGATGTGGGTACCGAGAGCTTGATGAGCCCAAATTTAAATCCTTTGTGAGCATCCAACCTGTTCTTCAAGCTCTCATAAAGGCCCACAACAACACCGAGTTGGCACCTAACATTCTTGCACTCTTTACATTGAGTACACACAAAGACATCCCCTTGGCAATATCATGTCCTGTTCCTGATAGTCCACAAACATCAAACAAGCAGTACGTTTCATAAGGCTGTGATTCAGAGAGCAACATCACCTAAGTTCTCCCCCGAGTCACAGTACATACTCCCACTACCTTGAGCCACCGCCTCCGTAGCCAGGTGGGAAGGAGCAGCAGTGCGTAGCACACGCTTCTTGATTAGACCGGGGTTTGAGCCAGTCACCACCAAATACGGAGGATGCGGAAAGGTCAGGGAATGACCACCGCATATCCCGGAGCAATATGGCCTTAGTTGCTAATGCTCCTAAAAACCAAATAATAAACAAACAAACAAACTACCTTGAGCCTTTTGCTTTGCTGCTCTGAGGCATGATTTTGGTTCAAATTCAATATAATTAAAAATAATACACTAAACACATTCTAATGCAGTAATAACATTATGCACCAGTTATGCTATGAAGTTTATGTTACTGAATATATATTTTTTTCAATCGAGCTTAGAATATATGTATTTCGTATCTCCTACCAAGTTTATGTATATGAATTCCATATCTCCTATCAAGTTTAAGTTATATGTTATGTTTGTAAATCCTAAGTAGTTATAATAGATAAAAAATTTAACTATCTATTGCCAACCTATGTGATTCGAACTCTTGAGCAACCTATTTAGGATATTATATCAACCCCAAATCACTGACATAAAAAGCTCTACGAATATTAATGTTATATGTTACAGGTTACATGATAAAGTTAAGTTATAATCTAACACAAACGTTACGCTTTAAAACACGTATGTAATGCTATAAATTAGTTTATAAGCCTCTTCCAATACTGATTACACTGCTATAAAGCTATGTAGAAACCTCCACTATCTGAATCCATGTAGAAACCTCCACTATCTATCAAAAATCTGAATCTGAATCTGAAAAATCAATGCAACACAATGCCGGCAGAAGTCGACTATAGTTTTTTAAGCACAAGGGCCAAGTAAAGAACAAATACACCAAATTATTCAGAAAATCACAAACAAATACTACACTACTAATTTTAAATCTAAAGTTAGAGAAAAACAATAATTTCAAATTAATAAAGTTCCAGTTAGGTGGATTCATCACTTCTCAGTGGCTTGGGTTCCCCCATCCTGCAAAAAGACTTGACAACAAATGCAATTACAAACAGTTCTTCCGTGTACAGACAACCCCACTTTTAAGAACCCATCAAAGTACTTGATTTTTATTTTATTAATTGTAAATGTCTAAATATATGCAAAAACTCTGAAAAATCATATGCATTCTATAACAATTAATTATTTACATCTTTTTTTCTATATCAAAGTACGATAAGACCCCTGTATCCACGGGGGATACATTCCAAGACCGACCAGGGATGGCTGAAACTGCAGATATAAGCGACCTGCTGACCCCATATATAACATGATTTTCTTGTACATACATACATACGTATAATAAAGTTTAATTGATAAATTAAACACTCAGTAAGACATTACCAACATTAAATACAGTAATAATACAATTTACCGGGATTGGTTTATTAACCGGGACACTTCAAGACTCCAAATTTAAAAAAAAAAAAAAAAAATCAACCAGAAATCATAAAATTCAAAGTAATAACTAGAATAGCTATAAACACATATTTTGCAAGTCCTAAATGAGCGACAAGAACCGGCATTATAAGTCGTCATTGGGAGATTAGTGTACCTATTATTTTGCAACCCCCGCTGTCTTCACACCTACCACTCAAAAAAAAAAAAAAAAAAAAAAAAAAAAGACCAAATGTTTAGTTTAATTTAGTACATCATGTCGATGTTGTGTTCCGCCGCACCGCAAAAGGACAAATTTTGTTTCATTATTTATGTCAGGGATGTCGGATTTTTTTTTTTTTTTTTTTTTTTATAGTAACTATTTTATTTATTTTTTATTTTGTTTAGAAATCACAAAAATGATAGGCAAACACAAGAGTTGTGCTTTCAAATTAAACAAAAACTTGAAATTATTCAAAAGTTTGAAAACTGTGCATCCATTAAATCTCTAAGAAACCATTATAATGTTGGTGACCAAACCATACACGACATTGTAAAAAATAAAGGAAAGCATCGTACTAGACACGCGAATAGTAAGTGTTAAGTTTTTTTGTTTTTTTTCCGTGGTTAACCATGGGTAACTGAATCAGCAGATATGGGGACACAACTGTATAATTTAGATTCAAACAATAACAAACAATACCGCCCAAAAGTGTTATAACAAGTTCGGCTAAGGTAAAGAAAGCCCACGCGAGAAGCATGCAAAAGTTCGACGAAATTTACCAGTAAAAGTACTTTGCCGTAACAGCATTTGTATTGCTGCTTGCTCGGTAAACAGACAGTGGGTGTTATCGGTCTGGAGTAGTTGAATCCCACGAGAGCTTGAAACCCTCCCAAAGTGAAGGGGGATAACCTGACCTTTTTTCTTTAGAATCACTAATTGAATTAACTAATTTAATCCCAAACAGAGTCATATTAGAAGTTCTGATGTTGTAAAAAATGTTCGCAACGTAGTTCCACTGGTAAACTTTTTCAATGTTTGCCGTGCTTCTCGTCTGGGCTTCCTTTACCTTTCCCTTTTTTTTTCTTAATAAACAATTTATCCACTAGTCCACCAGTGATTCTAAAGAAAAAAGGTCAGCTTAGCCCCTCCACTTTTGGAGGGTTTCAATCTCCCATTGGATTCAATTTATACTCTGGACCAATAACATCCACTGTATGTTTACTGAGGGAGCAACAATACAAATGCATTTACGGCAAAGTACTTTTGCGTGCTTCTCGTGTGGGCTTTCTTACCTTTGCCAACAATTCTATTTTTAATAACTGGTGAATTTTGAAGGTACTTTTTTAATGTTGCATCTTCAAAATATCATAGGAGCCAAACTTATGGCAGTATCTTGTATACAATATAATCTAAGTATAGATGAAAGTTTTCTATAGCCTTCATGCAGCATTATTATTTTTCTCTTGAATCAGTTTTTCCATATTTCTGAATGCTTTCACAAAGTATTCAAAGTTAAATCAACTTCTATTTCATAATCAACATTAACAAATTACAATAAACCTAGGGGGCATTATATCTGAGTCAAATGCAGCATTATCAAGCACAGCTTTAAAAACATTTATTGTGTTCATAAGTCTTACTAACGAGTTTAAATGACCTTTCACTGAGCTTCTCAGTGAAAAGCCATTTAAATAATATACACTAAATAATTCTTTATGAAGACCAGTTTCGAAGACTAGCTGAGCAGACAGGAACAATAACTGCATTTAAACGAGAAAACGGCTCCCTAATTCAGGGCATCATTGATCCAGTGACTAAAGCTTGAAAATTGTGCTACTGAGAAAGAATGTTGTAGTAGTAGTAGTAGTAGCAGTAGTGGAATGTGATGCAAGAAAGCATGTGTATGAGCTTATGCAGCATCAGCCAAAAAAAAAAAAAAAATCACACCATTCCCTCCAAATGCCTGTCCAGTTCCTTCTTAAATTTATTCAACCTATCAACTTCCACAACGACAGATGGAAGTTTGTTCCAGCAATTAACCACCCGATGGCTAAAGGCAAATTTCCGCACATCTATTCTACATCTGTCTTTTCTTAATTTAAATTTATGCCCCCTTAGGTTCGTAATCTGAACTAGTGGAAGGATCCCATCAGAATTCAGCACGCTCAACCCATTCAAGGCCTTATATACCTCAATCAGATCACCGCGCAGGTGCCTAGTCTCCAGCCACTGCAAATTGCAGTGGCTGGAGACTGGAGACTGGGCACTAGAGACTAGAGGCCTAAGTTCTGCAATTTGCAGAACTTAGGCCTCTCTTGGTAAAAGGATCCCTTCATTCACCTCACCAATCTTGTTGCCCTTCTCTGTATACACTCAAGTAAATCTACATCCTTCCTAAAATGAGGCCTCCAGACCTGTACGCAGTACTCAAGGCGTGGCCTGACCATTGCCTTATACAGAGGGATAATCACATCCTTTTCCCTGCTAGCAAAATTCCTAAATATCATTGACAAAACCCCTGCATTGCTCAGAAAACTTCATATCTGCCTGCACAATTACTCCCAGGTCTTTTTCATTTTCTACCACCTTAAGTGTAGTACCACACAGTTGGTACGTTTCTCTGGGGTTACTTCTACCCATATGTAGTACTTTGCATTTGTCAAGGTTAAACTTCAGTTGCCACTTTTTAGCCCATCTGCCCAAATTATCTAGATTCTGTTGCAGTAGCACACTACCATTACTGTCTTTAACAACCCTGCCAACCTTCGTAGTCCACGAAGAGCAGCACCCATTGATTACCACCCTCTGTCTTCTCCCACTTAACCATCCTTTTATCCATTGTAGCAACTTAACCTTAATACCATTCTGCTCCAATTTGTACAAGTCTTCCATGTGCAACAGTGTCAAAAGCTTTCCTGAAATCCAAATATATGATATCAAAATTATTTTTTGCATCCAGTTCCTTTGTAACCACATCATAATATCCTATCCAATTTGTCAGACAAGACTTTCCTTTAACAAACCCATGCTGTGTCTGAATTATTGCTGCAGTCTTGTCTAGATGATCCTGCAATGCATCTTTAACCAGTGACTCCATTATTTTACATGGAACAGAAGTTAAACTAACTGGTCTGTAATTATTCATGTCACCCTTCGATCCCCCTTTGTGAATTGTGGACACATTTGCACATCTATAGTCCGTAAGGACCTCCCCTGAGTCCAAGAATGCTCTCATAATTATGGCTAAGGGTTTGGTTCGTTGCTTTGCTGCCTCCTTTAATATAACTGGATAGATCCCATCTCCACCCCAGGTGCCTTTCTTATGTTTAACTTCAACAATTTCTCCTCCCCTTTGCCCTCAGTTATTACAAAATCATTAAGTATCCTACTACAATTTGATAACCTTCTGCCATTTTCAAACCTTAATAATTATTAAGGTATGAAATGTGTGAATGTAGATGCAAAATACTCATTCAGTTTGTTTGCTATCTGAGCAGGATCATCAACAGTCGAACCATTGATGTGAAGTGGATCAATCAGATTCATCCTCTTCGTTTTAGAGTTTATATAAGTAAAGAAACCCTTGCTGTTTTTCTTAGCATCTTTTGCCAAGGATTTCTCGTAATCTGCCTTCGCCTGCCTAACCTCCTTTGTGACCTGATTACAGACTAGCTTATATCTGCCATAGGCTTCTGAGTCGCTTGATAATTTATATGCATCCCATGCATTTTTCTTCTCTGTTATGAGTCTCATTAGTTCATTAGATAACCATTTAGGAATAACCTCGAACAATATTTCTTAATAGGTGTGAAACTTTTAGTAGCATCCACGATTAATTCCTTGAATGCTTCCCACTTAGAATTTACTGTTGGTAACATCGTCAGTTGATCCCACTGTACAGAATTTAAAAGCTGTCGGAGACCACTATACTCACCTTTATGGAAGCAAAAACCCTTTCCTTTACCCCTGATGGTAATTAAATCTTTAAGTAAATCCCACATCAGTACACTGTGATCACTGCCACCTAGTGGTTCCTTTATCTGCAAATTCTTAATACAGGAATGATCATTGCTGATAACCAGATCAAGAGTATTACTTTCTCTGGTTGCCTCTTGAACATGCTGCTGCAGAAAACAATCATCCAATAAATCCACAAAAGTCTGACTAGTGTGTGAGCGACCAACCCACAAGTTCCAATCTGGGAAGTTAAAATCTCCCATTATAAGACATTCCGATTTACTAGCCCACTCTATTTCTCTGTACAATTGTTCATTGTACTCATTCGAGTCATTAGGCCTATAACACACTCCTACTCTTATTTTTGCTTTCGCAATGCTTATGTCACACCAAACTGACTCAACAGTACACTGTTCATCTATATCAACTGGATGCACTTCTTTTGATTTTATGTTTTTCTTAATTAACAGCATAACACCTCCTCCCTTTCTATCCTGTCTATCCTTTCTGTACTCCCCAAATTCCAGTTCAGTATTACTTATACCCAGTGGTGGGATTCAAATAATTTAACAACCGGTTCGCTGCCCTAATGACCGTTCTAAGTATAAAAAAACTATATACCGAAAGGTAGTTTATTATTTCATGCAGTTAATACTTAAATAAGAACAATAAAAGAGGTCCACGAAACTAGATTATGTTATAAGAAAGAGTTTTAAAATATTAATGAAAAAATATTAAATAATACCTGACAAAAAACAATAAAACTGTTATTTAAGATATTTCCATATTGTTTCTTAATTGGTGTCCTCGCTTGCAATTTTCTTCGCTTTTATCCGAGCATCATCGGCTGAGTGATTTATCCTTAACCACTGTAGGAGTAGGATCCCATTCCTTTAGAGGTAGACCGATTAGACTAATAGTCATTGTGTTTGATATATTAGAAACAGTTAGGTGACTTCTCTTCTCTGAACATATTATGTTCATCTTTGAAAAACCCCTTTCCGCTTCTGCTGAACTTACAGCAATTGTTCTGACAATATTTTTAGCTCTTTGAACACTTTCAAGCTAATTCTGAAATTGCATAATTCTGGGAATTTTTTAAAACGTTTTCCAAGAAATCTCGATAATCATTAATATCAATTTGGTAATTAAAAATGTCATTAAATCCGAGCAATTGTTCTTCAGCTGCTTTCCATGGAACTAGTACTTCTTCAATATTCCAGTAATCTGGCTCCAAAAAATTGAGAAATTGTAATTTATTCCTATCTTGAAATCAGCTACAACTTGCTTTTAAATGTAATCCATTACTCTTTTTTTTTTTTTTTCAAATTCATTACGATGTTTTCTAAAAGTCTTTCCCGAGGAAGCCCGAGACAAATTGATGATTTTCTACAAATTTTATATTTTTGAAGGTTTCTGAAGTAATTAATTCATCAACTTTTTTTCGTATGGACCCTTTTCTTTTCCAAGCATTTGAAATGCTTTAATAGATCTTATCACGAGTTTTTCAGCCTTTATTATGTCTATATTTCTTGCTTGCAGTGCATTTGAAAGAAGAGAAATTTCGTTTAAAATATTAATCATCAATGCCAAATCAGTTATAAAATATATATTTTCAAGACGGGCAGCCATACTTAAGTACTTTTTATTTGAATAAAAATAGTGATGTAGCACTGGATAAGCGGGTCACAGAGCTAGGGTTGACCTTAAGCCACAGGCAGCCCATCTTGGTCCCAAAACTCTACCAATCTTTATAATTTCAATTCCAAGTTGTTCGGATATTTTGGAAAGTTCAATTTGGTTCTTATTGGATTGATGAAAAATAGTATATATCTTATCAATAAATATTTTAAAATGATTTACTTGCTTTGTTTCAAACAGCCATATTATTATGTTTGGAAACTCTTTTGCAATCCTAGTGCTCACTCAAGATTTTCTTCCAAGCATAACGCTGGCACCATCGGAGCAACATCCTATTAAATTTTTTTCTAGGTAGTTCTTAGTAAGCCCAACATTATTTGAACTTTCCATAACTGAAGAACGTATTGTCTCTGCATCTTGTTTTTCCAAATCAACTAGTTCAACGAAAATTTTTGGTGCCAAACCAGTGCGAACCGGCTGAATCCCACCACTGCTTATATCTGTGTGACACCACGTCCCTGCTATCCCAACAATATCCGCTTTTGATGTCTTGACCAACACTTCAAATTCATCAAATTTATTTACTATACTTCTAGCATTGGTATACATGCAAGCATACATGCTCCTACTCCTATTCCTAGTTACCCTAACACATCCCATATACCCACATATTTCAGGATGACTGCCATCTGTCCCTGAAACCCCCAACACCCCACGCTCCAGGTCGCTACTTATTCTAATAGAAGTTGTGCAAGAATTACCTTCACTTCTGCCTACGGCTACTGTGAAACTATTAGTCCTTGTATCCACCCAAGCTATCAGTTTTCCGACCCGCCTAACACTGCCTCGATAGCATCAGCAAATATTCTTGCACCTTTTCCATTTAAGTGTATCCCATCCCTATAGAAGCAGTCTCTCCTATTAACAAGTACAGCCTTTGATTCTCCTTTGTGAATTGGGGTCACATTTGGACATCTCCAGTCTATGGGTACCTCCCCTGAGTCCAAGGAGGTTCTCATAATTATGGCTAAGGGTTTGCTTACTTCCTTTGCTGCCTCCTTTAATATAACTGGATAGATCCCATCCACCTCAGGTGCCTTTCTTGTGTTTGTCTTCAACAATTTCTCCTCCACTTTACTCTCAGTTATTACAAGATTATCTAGCTTACAGCCAGAGTTCAATACACCTCTGGCATTCCCCTCGCTGAATAACTCCTCACGTGTGAATGTCGATGCAAAATATTCATTTAGTTTCTTAGTTACCTGAGCAGTATCATCAGCAGTTGAACCATCGATATCAAGTGGACCAATCTGATTCATCCCCTTCCTTCTAGAGTTTACATAGGTAAAGAACTCTTTGCTGTTTTTCTTTGCATCCTTTGCCAAAGATTTCTCGTAATCTGCCTTTGCCTGCCTAACCTCCTTTGTGACTTGATTACAGACCAGCTTTTACCAAAATAGTCTTCTGTGTCACATGTTAATTTATATATATCCCATGCATTTTTCTTCTCTGCCATATGTCTCATTAGTTCATATGACATCCATTTAGGCCTAAACCTTAAACAATATTTCTTAGTTGGTATGTAAAGCCTAGTAGCTTCCAGGATAAGTTCTTTGAATGCTTCCCATTTTGAATTTACTGTTGGTAACATCATCAGTTGGTCCCACTGTATAGAATTTAAATACTGTCTCAGACCATCGTAGCCGCCTTTGCGAAAGCAAAAACCTTCCCTTTACCCCTGATGGTAGTTACCTCTTTGAATAAATTCCACTTCAGCACACTGATCACTGCCATCTTGTAGTTCCTTTATCTGCAGATTCTTAATGCATGAAGAATCACTACTGATAATCAAATCAAGATTATTACTCCCTCTAGTTGCCCCCCAGAACATGCTGCTGTAGAAAACAATCATCCAATAAATCCACAAAAGCCTTGCTAGTATGTGAGTGACCAACCCACAAATTCCAGTCAATATCTGGGAAATTAAAATCCCCCATTATAAGACTCTCTGATTTACTAGCCCACTATTTCTCTGTACAGTGTCTTATTATATTCATCAGAGTCATTAGGCCTATAGCACACTCCTCCTCTCAATTTTGATCTCCCAATGCTTATGTCACACAAAACTGACTCGACACTGCACTGTCCAGCGATGTCGACTGCCTTCACTTCCTTGGATTTTATGTGTTTCTTAACTAATAGCATAACTCCTCCTCCCTTCCTATCCTGTCTATCCTTTCTGTATACATTGTTCTCCCCAAATTCCAGTTCTGCATTCCTTATATCTGTGTGACACCACGTCTCTGATATCCCAACAATATCTGCCTTTGATGTTTTTAGCAATACCTCAAATTCATCAAATTTATTTACCAAACTCCCAGCATTGGTGTACATGCAAGTATACATGCACCTGTTCTTAGCTACCCTAACACAACCCATGTGTTTACTTGTACCGCAATGACTCCTAGCTGTCTCTGAAATATCCTGCATCTTGTTTTCCAGGCTTCTGCTCATTTCAATAGAAGCAGTGCAAGAATCACTTTCACCTCTGCCAGTGGCTACTGTTAATCTATTAGTCCTTGTATCCCCCCAAGCTAGCAAGTTTTCCGACCCACCTAACACTGCCTCGATAGCATCAGCAAATATTCTTGCACCCTTTCTATTTAAGTGTATCCCATCCCTGTAGAAGCAGTCTCTCCTGTTAACAAGTACAGACCAGGCTGAAAAAAATTCTACCCATTGAGCCCTGCACAATGTTTCCAGGGCCGAATTGATCGACAAGGCTCTCATCATATACCCCCTCCTATCGTGTCTGGGCAGAATTGCAGAGACTTTCAAATTCAACCCTAATTCACGGCTTTTTTTCAACGGTGACCTGTACTTGTTAAGTAATTCTGCCGGTCTCTTACTCTTAATATCATTATTGCCAACATGTACAACTATATCACCTTTTGTGCCCTTAAAAGATGATTGATATCCGCTCTACAACATCATCAACCTTTGCCCCTGGCAGACATACCCTGATCCCGTTCCACCTATCCTTTTTACAAAGTATGTTCCCCGTTGCTCTGACAATAGAGCCACCAACAACTATATCATATACTTAGATTTCATGAAAGCTTTTGATACTGTTTCACATGGAAGACTGCTGTACAAATTGTAGAGGTATATTATTTTATTTATTTATTTTTTTTTGGTAGTTGTCGGTGCATCAGCTTCTGTGGCCATAATGCACCTCCCAGGGTTTTTGCAGTACTTTGATCCAAGCCCGAGGTGGGATTCCCACCCGCGACCTTTGGGTTACCAGGCAGGCACTTTACCCACCCAGCTAGCCCGGTCGGCTTGTAGAGGTATGGCATTAAGGGTAAGTTGCTACAATGAATTAAAGGGATGGTTGAGTGGGAACCCTGGGGAACTCCCCAGGGTTCGGTACTGGGCCCATTGTTGTTTTGTGTATTCATCAATGATATTGATGAAAGTACATCAGGATTAATATCCCAGTTTGCAGATGATACAAAGGTTAGCAGGGTTGTTAAAGACAGTAAAGACTGTATGCTACTTCAACTGGATCTAGATAAGTTGGGCAAATGGGCTGAGAAGTGACAACTAAAGTTTAACATTGACAAATGCTAAGTACTGCATATGGGTAGCAAAACCCAACAAAACCATACAAAGTGTGTGGTACTATACTCACGGAAGTCTAAAGTGAAAAAGACCTGGGGTAATTGTGCAGTCAAATATGAAGTTTGCTGAGGAGTGCAGACGGACTGCCAGGGCAGGTCGTGGTTGATTGATTGATTGATTTGGTTTTTAATGGCACATTGGCAGCTAGGGTCATAATGCGCCAAGTCAAAGTTTAAAAGCTAGTAAACAATTTGTTAGCCTAGGCTACCACGTCTAACAAATACTGTTATCTAACAAATATAGAAATAAAAGTAAAAATATAAAACTTAGACCTTTGTATAAAAATTAATAGAGTGTAAAAAGTTAAAAACGTCAGACATGTTGTCTCTGTCACCTAAAATCTGACTGAGTGTAAATGGTTCAGTCAGATTATTAAAAGCGGTAAAACACAAGCGTCGTGCTTCTATAAAAACAGGACATTCTATGAAAAGGTGATGGACCGTTAAAATAATGTTACATATCTCGCACATAGGTGGGTCATCCGCCCTCAGCAAATAGGAATGTGTTAGATGACTATGACCTATGCGGAGCCGAGCAAGAACAACTTCCTCTCTTCGAACCCTGCGTAGACTGGACTGCCATTGCGAAATCACAGGCTTTATGTGATGTAGTTTATTTGTGACCTGTCCGTGCCAAGAATCTTGCCATTGGGAATACAATTTAGAGCATATTATTTGCCTGTAGTCTGTATAGGGGACTGACAGGCAATGGTTATCCAGGGAGACGGCTGATTTTGCAGCAGTATCAGCTAATTCATTTCCCCGGATCCCAACGTGGCTTGGGATCCAGCAAAAGCGAATATCAAATTCTAATTCCACAAGAGGAAGAAGAATCTGCCGGATCCTGGACAGGATCGGATGAGGATTAAACCTCACCGACACTAGAGCCTGTAACACGCTCAAGGAATCACAATAAATCATATACCTTTGGTAGTCGCTATTTTTAATGTGATATAGGGCTGTTTCTATTCCACGCAACTCTGCAGTATAAATGCTAGTTTCTTGTGGGATCTTATTGGATAAAGTTTTGTTAGGGAACACGACAGCATATCCCACATAGCATTCTAACTTTGAGCCATCTGTATAGACTGGCAGAAAGTCAGAATACTGCTGTCTATGTGATGCAAGGAGTTGCTGGTAGACAGATGGCGGTGTAGTAGCCTTCTCCCAGATCTTAAGGGAGAAGTCACAAGGTGGAAAATAAGCATGCCAGGGTGGAAAGAATTGCCTCGGTGATTGGGCAACAATGTCTACCGTCAAGTTCAGCTCATTCAGCAGCCCTTGAATGCGAATACCAAAAGGTTTGTTGGCAGTCCGACGGGAGTTGTAGAGGTTTTCCCAGCGCGGCTCAAAAACGGATGGCCACGTGGGATGATCGGGCAGGGATTTCAATTTGAAGGCGTACTGTAAGGACAACTGCTTACGTCGAAGAGACAGAGATGATTCATTTGCTTCAACGTAAAGGCTTTGGACAGGAGATGTGCGGAATGCTCCAGTGGCTGTCCGGATGGCTTGATGGTGGATTGGATCTAACCACCGAAGTGCACTATCTCTAGCAGAACCGTAAACCTGAGACCCATAGTCGAGTTTGGAACGGACAAGTGCCCGGTAGAGACGAAGAAGGGTAGTACGATCTGCGCCCCATGAGGTTGACAAAAGGGCACGAAGGATGTTAAGCCCTTTGACACAACTTGTCCTCAGCTGACGAATATGTTGTAAAAATATCAGCTTTTTGTCGAAAATAAGTCCAAGGAATTTGAATTCTGCTACAACTGGGATGTTATTTTGCCCAAGCCTTAATTCTGGGTCAGGATGAAGATTACGTTTGCGACAGAAGTGTACACAAACAGTCTTCTGTGATGAAAATCTGAACCCATTAGCCAAAGACCAAGCTGTAAGATGGTCAATGGTTTTCTGCAGTTGCCTTTCAATGACCCTCATATTACATGAGTGACAAAATATAGCAAAGTCATCAACATAGAGGGCATTGTTTACAGTGGGTGGAAGTTGTTCTGCGATAGAGTTTATTTTGATTGCGAAAAGCGTGACACTTAGAACGGATCCTTGTGGGACTCCCTCTTCCTGAGAGAAAACTCGAGAGAGGGTGGATCCTAAACGGACTTGAAACTGGCGATTCGAAAGAAAGTTTTTAATAAAAAGAGGAAGGTTACCTCTAAGACCAAAGTTATAGAGGTCTTTTAAAATCCCAAATCGCCAGGCTGTGTCGTACGCTTTTTCAATATCAAAGAAAACTGCTACCAAATGCTCGGATTTAATAAAAGCATCACGAATGGACGTTTCCAATCGGATTAAATGATCCAGAGTGGATCGATTTCTTCGGAAGCCGCACTGTGTCCTGGAAAGCAGACCATTTGTTTCTAAATACCATACGAGGCGTGCATTAACCATTCTTTCCAGGACTTTGCACAAACAGCTTGTCAGAGCAATAGGACGATAGTTACTTGGATTGCTAGGATCTTTTCCTGGTTTTGGGAAAGAAAGGACGATAGCCCTTTGCCAGGAATCCGGAAATTGTTTGTGAATAAAAATTCTGTTAAACAGAATTAAAAGGTGATCCTTAGATTGTGGTGAGAGGTGTTTTAGCATTTCGTAGTGGATGTCATCGGGCCCCACAGCACTTGCATGCGTGAGAGCGAGTGCTGCATTTAACTCTTCCTGTAAAAAGGGCTTGTTATATGATTCAAGCCCTTTTGAAGAGAAGTTCGGTGGGGTTTTCTCAATTTTCTTTTTCAGGGCTAAAAACTCTGCGGGAAAAGATGTTGTTGCAGAGATTTTTGCAAATGTTTCCCCTAAAATATTTGCAACTGCAGTTCGATCTGCAATTGGACATCCGTTGTGCTCAAGGATCACTGAAGGGCATGGTGGATATTTTCCCTTCATTTTCCGGATCTTATCCCAGACTACTTTTGAGCTAGCAGCCTGAGTTATAGAAGATGTAAAATGAATCCAAGATTTTCTTTGGCTCTGACGTCGTACATAGCGTGCTTTTGCACGTGCACGTTTGAATGATATTAAATTTTCAGTGGTGGGATATCGGCGGAATATCCCCCATGCTTTGTTTTGTGCTTTTTTTGCTGCCGTGCATTCTGAATTCCACCAAGGTTTGGGGAATAGTGGGAACCGGCTGGATGATTTTGGGATTGCAATTGCAGCTGCTTGGACAATCGTTTCTGTGACATACATGACTGCTTCATTGATTGGCTCCTGACTGACTGTAGTGATGTCAAAGTTTGCCAGATATTGAAAGGCATTCCAGTCAGCCTGATCGATCTTCCACCGCGGTAAACTAAATGGCAGACAAGGTCTACCATTAGTTAGGGTTGTTATCACGGGGAAGTGATCGCTTCCATATGGATTTTCTTCTACCTCCCAAGTAAGTGAAGGAAGGAGAGAAGGGGAGCAGATAGAAAGATCAATGGCAGAGAATGTACGGGTAGGCATGTGGAAGAAGGTGTTTGTTCCCACATTTAGGAGGGAGAGATCATTGTCAGTGAGCATATGCTCTATGACTCGTCCCCTTCCATTGATGTCAGCACTACCCCACAGAGTGTTATGTCCATTGAAATCCCCAAGAATTAAACAAGGGGAAGGCAATTGCATGATAAGATCATCAAGGTCTTTCTGGGGGATGTCAATCCCAGGTGGCAAATAAACAGAGCAGACAGTTAATAAGAACCCCACTTTAAGGCGAATTGCTACAGCTTCAATGCTAGTTGTAAGCTGCAAAGCCTGAAATGGGATCTGGTTGCCGACGAGGATTGCGACTCCTCCGTGGGCAGAACCATCCACAATTCTATCCTTACGAATGATGGTAATGTTATGCATGGTGGGGTCATCATTTGCCTTTAAATAAGTCTCCTGTATGCAAAAGCAAACTGGTTTGTGCTTTTGCAGGAGTGCCTTGATGTTGTCAGTATTTTGCCGGAATCCACGACAATTCCACTGTAGGAATTTAGCCATTATTTGGACTTGGTGGGTCCATCAGGCGGCTTCCGAGGTGCTGAGGGCTTAATTTTGTCAGTCTTGGATTTATCTTTCCTGGACGCTGTCCTGTGTCCATCTCCTCCTCAGCAAAGAGTTCCAAAACTGACTCATCATGTACCTCCTTCTGCTCGACATCCATGTTTTCCTGGGTACTAGGTGTTACTTCCCCTTTCTTATTCTTTTCTGTTGCTTTTGTTACTTGTGGAGCATTAGGAGGTATCGATATAGGAGTGGCAGCTGATTGGTCCTTCTGTGCAGGTTTTTGGGAGCTTAAAAGATAACGTGCAATGGGAGTAAATGATTCTTTTGGAGGGACAGACATGTCCGTCTGAGTCCCAGTCGAACATCTCCCTGCTACCTTCTGGGCGTAGGTAGGTTTTTTGATGTTAAGAGGTTTCACTGCTTTTCTTGCCTCCTGGTACGATATGTTTAGCTCTGCCTTCAGATGTTGAATTCTTTTTCTTCTTTCCACCTCTGGCATGCCCTTGAATAGGCCGGATGTTCTCCCTCACAGTTAATGCAGGTGGGTTTAGTGGCTGAACATGCTGTTGTTTCGTGGTCCTTTGCACCGCACCGGGCACATGCAAGGACTCCACGGCAGGCCATTTGAGAATGTCCATACTTCTGACATTTAAAACACCGTAAAGGGTTCGGAATGTATGGACGTACTGGACAGTTGATGTATCCAGCTTTAATCTCATCAGGAGGTTTGGAAGAGTTAAAAGTCAGGATAACACTCCTGGTTTTAACTATTTTTCCATCCCTTCGTGCAGTGATTCTCTTGACGGCAGTAACTCCTTGTGGTTTTAATTCGGAGCAGATTTCCTCCTCGGTGACGTCGAGAAGGTCCCACTCCGAAATGACACCTCTCGATGAATTTAGTGTTCTGTGTGGTGTCACTGTTATGGGTATTCCTCCGATTGATGTTACTCGGAGTAGATGTTCAGACTGCCTGTCATTTTTTGTTTCAATCAAGAGGTCCCCAGAACGGAGCCTCTTAACTGACTTGGGTGTACCTGCTAACCCATCCAACCCTTTTTGTATAAAAAAGGGCAACATTTTACCAATCGGTGTTTCGTTGGTGGAATGCATTATTAAGAACCTTGGGACAGGCCCTGATGGTAGTTCGGTTCGCTGCCTCTTTGTAGCGATAATGCTATCTGCCTCTCCGTCATTATTTTCAGATAGGGACTGGGTTGGGGCCCCTGAAGGAATATGTTTATCAGGATTCATGAAGTTTTTTAAATTTTTCAGTGCCCGGGCTCCCCACCCACCACGGAGCCCAAAGGGACGCCCACTACCCGGCATGCAATAAATGCGCTCGGGAGTGGGACGCCAGGGCTACCCAGACACTATACCCGCACCGCCGCCAGCCTGAATCCTGTCCCTCGGACCATGAGGGTAGGGGCGTGGCATTGACACGGTTGACCCTCGCAGGCGAGCCTACTAGCCGATTGATCCTAGCCGGGCCTTCCAGGACCACCCGTCTTGTCGAAGCAGGGGCCAAAGTGGTGTATTGAAGCTGGGCCCCTCAACCACCAGGATCCCCCTTTCCGAATTTCCACGGGTCGCAGCGCACGGCAAACACGCCGGATTCCATTGATGTAAGCCTGGAACCTGGGCTGTGGGCGTTGGATCCCAGTGACGCTAGTCTGGAAGTCCAGCAGCGTCACTGGGAGGTCCCCTCACCACGTACAGGTGCCCACGTCAAGGGGCGGCAGGTCGTGGAGTCTTGTCAATTATATATAGGAATTTTGCTAGCAGGGGCAAGGAGGTGATTATCCCGTTATACAAGGCAATGGTCAGGCCACACCTAAAGTACTGTGGACCAGTCTGGAGGCCTCATTTCAGGAAGGATGTAGAGTTGCTAGAACAAGTACAAAGAAGGGCAACAAGACTGGTGAGGGGAACAAAGGGGTACTCTTACCAAGAAAGACTTAAGTTCTGCAAATTGTAGTGCCTGGAGAGTAGGCATCTGCAAGGTGATCTGATTGCGGTGTATAAGGCTTTGAATCGGTTGAGCAAGCTGAATGCTGATGGGGCACAGTTTCAAATTGAGGAAAGACAGTTGTAGAATAGATGTGTGGAAATTTGCCTTTAGCCAGCGGGTAGTTAATTGGTGGAACAGGCTTCCATCTTTTGTGGTGAAAGTTGTTAGCCTAAATAAATTTAAGGCTGAGCAGGACAGGCATTTGGAACGAATGGAGGGATGAAATGAGAGGGTTTTTTTTTTTTTTTTTTGGGTGATGCTGCATAAGCTTGCTTTCTTGCATCGTATGCCTTTGCTAATGCTACATGACTGTTTTCCATTAAGATTATTACTACAGGTAGTTCCAAACTTTACAAGTTAATTTGTTCCTAGCACGCACTTGTAAAGCGGGAATTTATTTCCCATACACAATGTTAAAAATATGGGTTATGTTATCAACAATGAAATTAGTTAGCTAATTAGTTTATGTTTATACAATGACTGATTTATCCAAAGAAATGAAAACTTAGCCTATAAAATCAAGCAAATTATAATAACAGAGAGAAATTATTTATGATGTACAAATGTTAAAGAATGTTTATTCTTAATCATCATCATGACTAAATGCACACTGGTTTATCAATCATTATTGGCTGCACTCGTTGGTTTGTTGCACAAGGAGAGTCTTCTTCAGAAATGCTTCAAGACACATTTATTTCCAAGATAATCTTCTCTTTTCTTTATAAATTTCAATAGCATGCATAAGAATTTTTTTACGAACCGCACAAAATGCAACTAACACGATTTGCACAGAGTAAAAAGTTTATGAAGCTTAAAAAAAAAAAAAAAAAAAAGGAAAGAAAGAAATGAAGAGAAGATTCTGAAAATTTATTTATGTTTTTTTATGATTGAGGAGTTCAGTGAAGGGGAAACACGTTTCACCAATGTAAACCACACAATTCCAGCTGTCGGTATTTTCTCAAATGCAATAACATCGAGTTTACTACCCGTTTATAATTGCTTGCAGTAACAGAAAAGCCCAATAAACCGGAAAGTGAAAATTGTTTTTATTGTTTTAGGGTAGTGACCTCCAGAAATGTGCTTTAGAAAAATATCACAAAGCAGTTCAAAATTGGTTCTTATAACAGAACATATGATAACAATGAAAGTGTAGTGCATTTTAATGATTTGAATTAGTAACTAATACAAGTTACACTATAAAAATTACCTTTTATAGTGTAACAGTTATACAGCCAAAATTTCAACTTCCGAGGTCGTGGGACGAATTACCTAAAAACAATGTGTTATTGGGTTCACATTACGATATTTTCACAATACGATGGTAATGGATTAATATTGTAATGTGGGATACACTGTATTGTACAGCTACGCACGTAGTTTGAAATCTGGTATTTATGAATGTTTAACATTCATTTTTTGCAATCAATGTTCATATTTTCGATTTTGTTGATACTTGATACTTAAAAAAAAAAAAATTCGCAAACCCTGGAACTCGTAAAGCAAAAACTCGTAAAGCAGGAACTGCCTGTATATTTAATACCACTCATATACCACATGCAATTAATAACATAGTTTATTATACTATTTGCCTAAACTACTACACATTAAGGTGACATTTCAGGCATCTTACCCATACTCTTCATCAGACCATGCTGTTGGGGGAACAGAAAATAGAAAGGGTTACAAATTTGAATGTATTATAGTATTACAATTACCGATATCACAATTAATGTTACATGTACAATTACAAATATACAATTCTAAAGTATTAAGTTTGAATTACTGTTACAATAGAAACCAGATATTAAATTAGGTAAATCTTAGGTAAATACAAGGAGATTAAATTCTTACCTGCTGAGAGACTTCTCTTGCCAATGCTTTCAGAAACCTGATGTGCATACAGGCAAGAGTTGCTGCCAGCAGTAAATTTATAGATGAGGAGCCAGAGTTCTTCTGTAGTGACCTTTGATCTTGAATAGCTTAATAAACTATATTATTAATTTCCCGTGGTATATGAGTGAAAAAGACCTGGGGGTAATTGTGCAGTCATATATGAAGCTTTCTGAGCAGTGCAGACAGAGCAGGTCATGTGGTCTTGTCAATGATATGCAGGAATTTTGTAAGCAGAGATGAGGTGATTATCCCCTTGTATAAGGTAGTGGTCAGGCTACACCTTGAGTATTGCATACCTGTCTGGAGACCTCATTTTAGGAAGGATGTAGAGTTGCTAGAATGAGTACAAAGAAAGGCAACAAGACTAGTGAGGGGAACAAAGGGGTGCTCTTATCAAGAAAGGCTTAAGTTCTGCAAATTGCAGCATCTTGAGACTAGGCACCTGCAAGGTAATCTGATTGAGGTGTATAACACCTTGAATTGTTTGATGAGACTCAATGCTGATGGGTTTCTTCCTCTTGCTCAGATTAAGAACCTGAGGGGACACACTCAAATTGAGGAAAGACAGGTGTAGAATAGATGCGAGGAAATTTTCCTTTAGCCAGCACTTAGTTGATTGCTGGAACAAAGTTCTATCTGTTGTTGTGGAAGCTGATAGCTTAAATAAATTCAAGGAAAAAGTGGATAAACTTTAGGAACGAATGGATGGGTGAAATGGGAAGGGTTTTTTTTTTTTTTGGCTGATGCTGTATAAGCTTGCTTTCTTGCATTATTTGCCACTGCTAATTCTAATGCCATTAAATATAATAATAATCCTGATTGAGATGTTTAAGGCATTAAATGGTTTGAGAAAATTGATGAGATCCTTCCTCTTTCTCAGACTATACAAATGAAGAGGCATAAATTTAAATTGAGAAAGGATGGTTGCAAAATAGATGTGTGGAAGTTTGCCCTCAGCAAAAACCCCAGGGGCTCACATCTGGTGAGTATGGGCTTGGCACACCCAGGGTCCTGAGCTGGATATCATCATTCTTCTCTTTCTTGGTGATTCCCTTCTACTTTTGACTTTGACTCTCTCTCTCTCTCTCTCTGGTTACTCGGGAACTTTTTTTTTCCTGGTGCAGCATAAGCCTCAGGCTTCCTTGCATCATATGGATATTAATAATAATAATAATAATAATAATAATAATAATGGATAGTTAACTGCGGGAACAAGCTTTCATCCATTGTTGTGGAAGTGGATAGTTTGAATAAATTGAAAGACGTAGACAAACTATTGGAGGGGGGGGCGAATAGGTGAACTGTTTTTTTTTTGGATAATTTGCCACAATTAATACTAATACTAAATTCCTTTAATCCACAATGGGACTTAAACCCAGACCTCTGAAAATGAGTGGCAAGCATCAAAACCACTATACTGTTACAGAGAATACAAGCCTATATTTTTTGTTATAACAAAAAAAAAAAAAAAACTTATAGTACTGCTGTGTGATGAATACCCATCTACTACCAGCCAGTAGATAACAGTAGAGGCAAACACCGCTTAACGCTGATAATTCGTTCCCGAAAAACAGAGCGCTAAGTGAATCAGTACTAATCGAGCATCGTATTCCCAAATGTGTGTATTCATGAGTTGCAGAAATATAAATAATAGGAAATATCCTATGGCATAGGATATTTCCTAATCAATAATAAACAGTAGTGAAAAGACACACAAATGTTGGTGAAAATATTTACTATATAAAAATTTGTACATATAAAATATTCTATATTACATATGTATATAATGGGTTGGTAAGTAACTACATTACGTATCAAAATTAAATTTAAAATGCCAATTAAACTTAGGAATTTGTTAATCTGATGGCTCTGGGCAGTTGAGTTTTTGCATCATTGGACTGAAAAATGTGTCAATTTTGGGTTGTACAAAACCATGTAGGGATTCATTTCTTTCTTTACATTTCTTATTACCTTGGAACTTCGTTCCATGTAAGGGTCATCCTCCTGGAAATAATCACACATTTTTTCAGTGTTAGAAAGCTTTACTAAGTCCTTTTGCAGTCAGTGACTTTATAGGTTTTTTATCTGTAGGATCTTGATCATCTTCTCCCTCAACTGCACGCTCTTGTTCTTTTGTCATTTCCATCGTCAATTTTGTTCAAACCTGCTTCTTTTCCAAGCTCAACAATTTGTGTTTTAACATTCTCCACCGAATCATCAGATTCTTGGGAATCCTTTAAGCAATCCTTTAAAACTTTCCTCCACACTCCACTCATGGTTTTCTGAGTCACTTCATCCCAGGAACTTGCAATCATGTTGTTTAATGTTGTAGGATTTCCAAAGCTCCTTTAGGCTCAGTACATTTTCACCAGTGTTGATAGCTTTAATAGTGTGGGAAAAGGTGCTCCTTATGTAGTAAGCTTTAAATATCACAATAACACCTTGGTCCATTGGTTGGATCAGAGATGTAGTATTTGGAGGAATGTAAAAAATTTTTTATATGATTGTTCAAGTCTTCTAAGCTCTCTTTGCTTGGATGTCCTGGTGTGTTGTCCATGATCAGAATTTCTTTGTAATCATGGTTATTTTTTTGAACAATATCTTTCCACTGCAGGACAGAAGAATTCAGAGTACCAATTAACATAAAGAGGCTTCGTTACCCAAGCTTTTTTATTAGCCTTCCAAATTACAGGCAGGGTTTGATTTAGTGAAACCTTTAAGAGCCCTCGGATTTTTCAAATGGGGTTTTAATTTTAAATCCCCCACAGCGTTACCACCCAGCAATAAAGTCAACTGATCCTTCACTACTTTGAAGCCTGGAATGTTTTTTCTTCTTTCGATATGAAACTTCTTTTAGGCATTTGTTTCCAAAAAAGCCGTGTTTCATCTATGTTAAAAACTTGTTGAGCAGTATAACACCCCCCTTCTCAATAATTTTAACAAATTCTTATTTGCAGCTTCTCCCTGGATTGCTATGTTATGTAGGTTATAGCGCTTTTTAAATGGTTCCACATCTTTTTGAGGTGAGCTTTCTTCAGATCTTCATAAAGGCTAATCACTTTTTTCTTTAATAATAATTGAACTTAACGGAATTCTGTGTTGGATATTATCTTCAATAAAATTAATTAAGTCTCTCCATTTCAATCATAATAGCCAGCTTGTTTTGTTTTTGGTTTTTTTATTGGCGCATTGGCAGCTGTGGCCATAATGCGCCAAGACTATGCAATATTTAAAAGTTTAAATTCTCGGTGACCTAATTAGTTAGGTCACCATGTCCAGATAAATAATAACAAATATATAAAAATTAAATCAATAAAGAGATAACAATAACAAATTTTAAATACAATTAAAAACTTTTATTGATTTAAAATAGCTAAAAACAGCAGACACGTTGTCATTGTCGGATAAAATCTGACTGAGTGTATAAGGCTCAGTCAGATGACTAAAAGCGGTAAAACGGGTGCTGCTAAAATCTGGACAGTCAATTAAAAGGTGTCTAATCGTTAGGATTGTGCCACAGGACACACACATAGGAGGGTCATCAGCCCTCAGCAAAAACGAATGAGTTAAATGACTGTGTCCTATGCGGGTCCGGGCAAGAACAACTTCCTCCTTACGATTCCTGCGCAGACTAGACTGCCACGGTTCAATTACAGGTTTTATATGATATAACTTATTCGCAGTCTGTCTATTCCACGAATCCTGCCATTGGGAATGTATCTTTTGATGTATTATTTGCCTGTAGTCTGTATAGGGGACTAACAGGCAGTGGTCATTATTGGGAATTGCTGATTTGGCTGCGGCGTCAGCCAAATCATTTCCCCTAATCCCAATGTGGCTAGGAATCCAGCAGAAGCGGATATCATATTCACGTTCATGGAGAACGTGAATCTTCTGCTGAATGCTAGACAGAACTGGATGAGAATTATATCTCACAGATATTAAAGCCTGTAACACGCTGAGAGCGTCGGTATACAAAATGAACCGTTGGTATTGGCATTCACTAATGTGATCCAAGGCTAACTCTATAGCGTGCAGCTCTGCAGTAAATATGCTGCATTCAGAGGGAATCTGCTCCGATGTAGTGCTGTCTGTAAAGACAGCAGCAGATCCCACATATGATTCTGACTTCGACCCGTCTGTGTAGACTGGCGCGAAGTCAGAATGTTCAGCTCGGTGTGCTGAAAAAAGCTGCAGGTAGACAGACGATGGAGTGTCCGACTTTCCCCAATTTCGAAGGGACAAGTCACATGCCGGGACATGAGCATGCCAGGGTGGAAGGGGTTGCTTTGGTGTTTGGGCAACCCTGTCTACCTTTATATTAAGTTCTTTGAGTAGCTCTTGGACACGAATACCAAAAGGACGATTGGCAGTCTTACGGGTGTTGTACAAATTTTCCCATCGTGGCTCAAAAACGGTTAGCCACGTAGGGTGGTCTGGCAGGGATTTCAGTTTTAGAGCGTAGTTTAGAGACAACTGCTTACGTCGAAGCAATAATGGCGGTTCGTTTGCTTCGACGTATAAGCTCTGGACAGGAGATGTGCGATATGCTCCAATAGCGGTACGGAGAGCCAGATGATGGACAGGATCGAGCCAACGAAGTACACTGTCTCTGGCCGAATTGTATACCAGGGACCCGTAATCCAGTCTGGATCGTACAATTGCACGATAGATGCGTAGTAGGGTGCATCGATCCGCACCCCAAGATGTTGAGGAAAGAGAGCGCAGAATATTTAGCCCTCTTGTGCACTTTGTGCGGAGTTGACGGATGTGATCCAGAAAGGTCAGCTTTTTATCGAATACGAGTCCCAAGAATTTTGTGTCCGCTGCTATTGGAATTACATTTTGTCCGAGCTTTAATTCAGGCTCAGGATGAAGATTACGCTTACGACAAAAGTGTACGCAAACGGTCTTCTCCGGCGAGAACCTGAAGCCATTAGCAAGAGCCCAGGAGTTGAGGCGATCAATAGCTTTCTGCAGTTGTCTTTCGATAACCCTCATGTTGCATGACTGACAAAATATGCTAAAGTCATCAACATAGAGGGCACAGTTTACAGTTGGAGGAAGTTGTTCTGTGATGGAATTCACTTTGATGGCAAAAAGCGTGACACTTAATACTGATCCTTGTGGTACTCCCTCCTCTTGGCTGAAGGAACGAGAGAGTGAGGATCCCACACGAACTTGGAAAGATCGATTGGCTAAAAAGTTTTTAATAAAAATGGGGAGTTGCCCCCTAAGGCCAAGGCTATGCAGATCTTTTAAGATGCCAAATCTCCAAGTTGTGTCATACGCTTTCTCCATGTCAAAGAACACCGACACCAAGTGTTCACGTTTTAGGAAAGCATCCCGGATGGATGCTTCCAATCTAATAAGATGGTCCAAAGTGGACCGGTTCCTTCGGAAGCCGCACTGTATGTTGGAGAGAAGGTCATTTGATTCTAAGTACCATATTAAACGAGAATTAACCATTCTCTCCAGGATTTTGCACAGACAGCTAGTCAGAGCAATAGGACGATAGTTGGTGGTGACTTTTGGATCCTTTCCTGGCTTAGGGAAGGCAAGAACGATTGCCTTTCTCCAGGAATCCGGAAACTGCCCTTCAGTAAAGATTCTGTTATACAGAAGGAGCAGACAATCCATAGATTTTGGTGAAAGATGTTTAATCATGTCATAATGGATGCCATCTGGTCCAACAGCACTTGCTTTGGAAAGAGCGAGGGCTCTTTTCAGTTCCTGAATAGTAAAATCCCCGTTGTAGGGATAGAGGCCCTTGGACTTAAAATTAAGTGCTTCTCTTTCCAGTTTATGTTTCAGGACCAGGAACTCTGGGGAGTACGAGGATGTTGCGGAGATGTTAGAGAATGTTTCCCCAAGAGCATTGGCTATTGCAGTTGGATCTGCAACAGCGCATCCATTATAATCTAAGATTGAAGAAGGGTGGGATGTATATTTTCCCTTCATTTTCCGGATTTTATCCCAGACTACCTTAGAGTTGGTAGACTGGTTAATAGATGATGTAAAACGGATCCACGATTCCTTTTGGCTCTGACGACGGATGTAGCGTGCTTTGGCTCGTGCACGTTTGAAGGCTATAAGGTTGTTCGTGGTAGGATATCGGCGAAATATCCCCCACGCTTTGTTTTGAGCCTTTTTTGCTGCTGTGCATTGTGAATTCCACCAAGGTTTGGGAAATGGTGGAAACCGGGCTGATGTTTTTGGGACAGCATTAGCAGCTGCGTGGACAATGATTTCTGTGATGTACGTTACTGCGTCATTGATAGGCTCCTGACTGACTGTACTGAGGTCAAAATTTGCCTGATGTTGGAAGGCATTCCAGTCAGCCTGATCAAACTTCCACCGTGGTAACCTAAAAGGAAGACACGGTCTCCCACTGTGTAACAAGGTTATCACAGGGAAGTGATCACTTCCGTATGGATTCTCCTCCACTTCCCAGGTGAGTGAAGGGAGTAGAGAAGGGGAGCAGATAGAGAGATCAATGGCAGAAAAAGTACGGGTAGGCATATGGAAGAAGGTGTTTGTTCCAGTATTTAGAAGGGAAAGGTCATTGTCATTGAGCATACGCTCTATGACTCGTCCCCTTCCGTTGATGTTAGCACTACCCCACAGGGTGTTATGTCCGTTAAAATCCCCGAGAAGTAAGAAAGGGGGAGGCAACTGCGTTACAAGATCATCAAGGTCTTCCTGGGAGATGTCAGTCCCAGGTGGCAAATAAATCGAGCAGACCGTTATTAAAAATCCCACTGTAAGGCGAATTGCAACAGCCTCTATGCTGGTTGTAATTAGCAAGGGCTGAACTGGGGTCTGATTACCCACAAGGATAGCCACTCCTCCATGAGCAGGACCATCCGCAATTCTATCCTTACGAAAGATTGTGATGTTATGCAGGGTGGGATCATCATTTGCCTTTAGATAAGTCTCCTGCAAGCAAAAGCAAACTGGCTCGTGCTTTTGCAGGAGGGCCTTGATGTCATCAGTATTTCGCCGGAATCCACGACAATTCCATTGTAGGAATTTAGCCATTATTTTGGCTTGGTGGGTCCATCAGGCGGCTTCCGAGGTGCTGAGGGCTTACTTTTATCAGTCTTGGCTTTGTCTTTTTTGGGGAAGAATGGACGATGTCCCGTGTCCATTTCTTCCTCCGCAAAGAGTTCCAAGACTGATTCATCCTGTACCTCCTTGTTCTCTACATCCATTCTTTCTGTTGTTACTTCAGGCTCTTTACCACTTGGTTTTGGTAGTGGTGGAGCACTAGGAGGTACGGATATAGGAGTGGCAACTGACTGTGTTTTTTTGGTGGGCTTTTGAGAACTCAATAAATAGCGTGCAATCGGGGTGAATGACTCTCTTGGTGGTATAGTCATCTCAGTTTGTGTCCCGATAGTGCTCTTAGCAGAAACCTTCTGGGCATATGAAGGTTTCCCGCTATTTACTGGTTCGATACGTTTTCTGGCCTCTGGGTAGGAGATATTCAGCTCTGTTTTTAGTTTTTGGATTTCTTTTTCGTCTTTCCACCGCTGGCATGCTCTTGAATAGGCGGGGTGCTCACCTTGGCAGTTAACACAGGCGGGTTTTGGAGCTGTACATTCCTTGCTCTCGTGGTCTTTAACACCACATCGAGCACAGGCAGGGTTACCACGACAAGATGTTTGTGAGTGGCCGTATTTTTGGCATCTAAAACACCGCAGTGGGTTTGGGATATAAATCCTCACTGGGCAGTTTAGATAACCTGCCTTGATGGAATTTGGAGGCCGTGGGGTGTTAAACGTGAGGATGAGAACTCGGGTAGGGACGAGATTCCCATCCTTCCGTATCGATATTCTCTTTACAGCTGTCACTCCTTGGTCTTTCAATTCAGAGCAGATCTCTTCTTCAGAAACATGAAGAAGGTCCCACTCTGATATGACACCACGTGAAGAATTTAGAGTTTTGTGAGGGGTTACGATGATAGGTATTCCCCCTATGGATGTAGCCTTTATGATTTTTTCCGCTTGCTTGGTGGTAGAAGCTTCGACCAAAAGGTCGCCAGAACGCAGTCTTTTTACAGATTTTGGTGAACCTGCCAACCCTTCTAATCCTTTCTGGATGAAGAAGGGTGACATCTTTCCAATGGACTGCTCTCCGGTGGAATGGAGAATGAGGAAAAGCGGTGTCACTAATGGTGGTGATTTATCCTCAGTTCTGGCTCGTTTTGCAGAGGTGTTATCTGCGTCATCATCTCGATTAGGTAGGGGCCTTGTTGGGGCCCCAGAAGAAAGGGGATTTGAATTACTCATGAGAGTAAAGAAAAATGTCTGATGCCTAAGTACCTCACCCACCACGGAGCCCTACGAGGGGGCGCCCACTCGTGAACTAGCAGGTACTGCGTACACGAATGGGACGCCGAGTTCGCTTAGAACACCATACCCACGTTACCAATAAGTCTTTATCCCGTCCCAGGACCATAGGGAGGGAGACTTATTGGAACGCAGTTGACCCTAGCAGTATAATACCACCCGCCGATTGATCCCAGTCGAGCCGGTCCGGGACCACCCGTCTCGTCGAAGCAGGGGCCAAAGTGGTGTATTAAGGCTGGGCCCCTCAACCACCAGGATCCCCCTTTCCGCTTCCACGGGTCGCGGCGCACGGCTGCACACGCCGGATTCCAATGATGTAACCCTGGAACCAAGGTATGGGCGTTGGATCCCAGTGATGCTAATCTGGAAAACCAGCAGCATCACTGGGAGGTCCCCTCACCACGTACAGGTGCCCACGTCGAGGGGCAAGATCATCTGCATACATATAAACTTCTACCGTGGCTGGGATGTCTCTTATAATGCTACTGGTACGTAATGCAAAGAGTGTGGCACTTAAAATCGATCCCTGAGGGACTCCTTCTTCCTGTGTGTGAATTTTGGATAGCTCATTCTGGAATCTTACTTGAAAGGTCCTGAGGTGGAGAAAATTCTGAATGAATCTAGGCAGGTTACCTCTCAATCCAAGTTTGTATAAGTCTTGGAGGATTCCATATCTCCAGGTTGTATAGAATGCTTTGGTAATATCGAACGTTATCATTACCATATGCTGTTTCTTAAGAAAAGCATTTCGAATATGAGCTTCAACCTTGATGTGGACATCAGTTGTACACCTGTTACGGCGGAAACCAAATTGATGGCATGATATAGCATTTTGATCTTCAACAATCCAGACAAGTCTCTTATGAACCATCTTTTCTATTATCTTTCCTAAACAGCTTGTCAAAGATATAGGACGATAACTATTGGGGGAGGAAGCATCTTTCCCAGGTTTCGTTATGGCTATTACAACTGACTGATGCCATGTATCAGGATAAACATTCTCCTCAAAGATTCTGTTGTAAAATTTCAGTAGTGAAGATTTCGAGTTTGAGTTGAGGTGTCGAATCATTATGTAGAAAATGCCATCTGGTCCAGCAGAACTATTTCTAGAATTCTGGAGAGCTTCATTAAGTTCATTCATTGTGAACGGAAGGTTATAAGAATGAGATTGTTTTGTAACAAAGTTAATTTTATATTTTTCCATGGACATTTTTTTGCGTCTAAATGAGTCTTCATAAGATTGAGATGATGAAGTGACTGCAAATGTTTCTGCTAAAGCCTCTGCAATATCAGTTGGAGAGGAAATATCTGTTCCTTTCCAGGACAGGATTGGGGCTTTGGTCTGTTGATACTTTCCACTGAGGATACGGATCTTTCTCCAAATTATTCTGGGGTCAGTGTTTCTGGAGATGGTAGAACTGAATCGAATCCACGCATCCTGTTTAGCTTTCCTACGAATTCGGCGTGCTTCAGCTTTCAGCCGTTTATAATTTATAAGATTCTCCATTGTAGCATTTCGGCGAAAAATGTTCCAAGCTTTGTTTTGTTTCCTTTTGGCAAGAAAGCAGTCCCTTGTCCACCAACTATTATACCTTTGTTTTGTAATGTTAACTTTAGGTATTGCACTGTCAGCAGCTCCAAGTAATTCTTCTACTATGTGTCTATTGGCGTTATTAATTGATGCAGTAAGAATCAATTGGTTATCAAATTGCACTGTTTTCGAAAACTTCTCCCAGTTAGCTCGGTGAAAATTCCACGTAATTCTTTGGTTAGATGTATAGTTTGTATCCGTCTGTATTTTGCAAATTATAGGAAAGTGATCACTGTTGTGAAGGTCAGTTAATACTTTCCAATCAACACTAGGATACAAGGACGAGGAACATATAGACAGATCTAGAGCAGAGCTAGAACCTGTAGGCAAGTGGATATAAGTATGCACACCGGTATTCAGTAGTGTTAAGTGATGGTTATCAAGTAGAGTTTCGATCATCCTCCCTCTACGATCCATGTTCGGGGAACCCCACAAAGGATGATGAGCATTTAGATCACCTAGAAAGCATATAGGTTGGGGTAGTTGATTAAGTAAATTATCAAGTTCTGCAGTGGAACATGGTACGTTTGGTGGAATATAAGTGGAGACAAGAGTGAGATTAATCCCAAGGACAATACGAACGGCTACTGCTTCTATATTAGTGGAAAGCTGAACGTGTTTCGATGGTACATTAGCACGAACTAATATTGCTACTCCTCCTCTTGCTGGAGAATCAGAACATCTGTCACGTCTATATAGTGTATACCGTGAGAAGTGTGGGCTATAATTTGATGATAAATAAGTTTCCTGTAGACAAATACATGCAGGATCATGCTGGTGCATTAGGTATTTTAGTTCATCAAGATTGCTTCTTAGTCCTCTACAATTCCATTGGATAATTTTCTGCATTACTTGGGTTTAGGTTAGATGGATTGGTCTGATCGTTTGTTTTTCCCTCGATCCTGTTTATATTTCTCTCGTTTTGAAAAGACTGGGCGAGTAATATCCATCTCATCATCGGCATGAAGCATGAGAACAGCATCATCATTGTCTAATTTCTCATCGATTTCCATGGTTCGTTCAGTTGGTTTATTTTGTGTACGTTGAACATCTTTCTCCTTTAATAATGTGCATGTGTTTGGAACGTCTTGTTGTGGCTTGGATGGCTTTGTATTAGTAGAATTTGATGGACTCTTTGTCTTTGTTGCTGTTAGTGTCTCACCATCTGCAAGGATGGATCTAGCCCATTGAATAAGAGATAATTTAGGAGGAATAGTAATATAAGTCTGTGTAGCAAATTCTTTAGTGTTTTTGACTGCATTGGAATATGTTTTGGCAGGCATCACATTTAATATCTGTTTACGTGCCTCTTGGTAAGATACATTTTTCTCTACCTTGTACTTCATTATTTTCTTTCCCGTTTTCCATAATTCGCAAGTTCTAGAATATGCGGGGTGAGTACCCTGGCAATTGGGACACTTTGGCGTTGCTGCTGTACATTCAGTTTGGGAATGGTCTGATGAGCCACACAGGGGACAGATTGTCTTACCTTGGCATGCTGTTTGAGAATGACCATACTTCTGGCATTTAAAGCATCTAAGTGGATTTGGTATATAGGGTCGGATCTTACAGGAAAGGTAGCCAGCTTTTACTGATTCTGGGAGATTCGGACTGCTGAAGGTAAGGATAACATTTCTTGTGGGTGTAAGGACACCATCTTGTTTGGTCATAATTCTCTTAGCACCGACAACACGTTGTGCTTTCAGTTCTTCGGCGATTTCTTCCTCAGAAACATTAAGGAGGTCCCATTCCGAGATGACTCCCTTTGAGGTGTTTAAACTTCTGTGCGGGGTTACTGAAATGGGAAGGCCTCCGAAGGTCGTTTGCTTCAGGAGTTGTCTAGAATGACTGGGATGGGAAGTCTCTATAAGGAGATCTCCTGAGCGAAGGCGTTTGACAATTTTGGGAGTACCTGCTACGGCCTCTATGCTTTTCTGCACAAGAAATGGCGATAAGCTACTAAGAGGTTTCGTTGATAAAGAGTGTATAATTAGAAAAGCAGGTATGTCATGTGAAGAATCATCTTTTTTGATTCTTTTTGCTTGAGATGACTCAAGTTCATGCGAGCACGTAGGCTCTACAGTTGGTGATATTAATGGATCCATAATTGCTCCTTTTCGCCCTGAGTATTAGATTAATACTCAGATTACCAGCCCCGCCACGTGGAGGCAGGAGCGGTGCCACCAGTGACCAAGCGATAAGAGATTAGTGGTTAGTGTGTTAGAGAAATTGGTTATATATATATAAATATAAAAGAAAGGGTCTTTCCTTCCTTGATATGAAGCTTAGTTCTTTATTTAGAAAAAGCCAAAATTAAATAATTTTATAAATAAAGAGGGTTTTAACAATCTCTACAATCTGTCGCTTAGAGAAAATACGCTTTCAAATCACTTTGGAAATATCGCTATGATCACTCGCTTGGCACTCGGGGCCAATTGGTCAGTGAAATTGGCCTATAGTTATGTGGAAAGGTACGATCCTTTCCGGGCTTTGGGAAGGCTAGAACTATTGAGTGACACCAGGAAACTGGGTAAGCATTTTCTAAGAATATTCGGTTGTAATAATTTAACAATGATCTTTTTGCTCTGTCGTTCAGTTGTTTTAACATTATATAGTAGATCCCATCTGGACCAGCAGCGCTATTTGATGTTTTATTAAGCGCTCCAAAAAGTTCTGTTAATGTGAATGGCTGGTTATATGGATGTGAAATTCTCGTGGAAAAATTAATCTTATGCTGCTCTGCAGTTTTTTTAATTCGCTGAAAGGTTGGTTTATAGGAGGCTATTGCTGATATACTGGCGAATGATTCCGCTAAGGCATTTGCTATTTCTCCCGGGGATGACAACTCTTTCCCTTCCCAGTTTAGTATTGTTGCTGGGGACTGAATGTATTTGCCATTTAGTGCTTGTATTTTTCTCCAGATAATTCTGCTGTCTGTATCCTTGTTTATGCTCGAGGAAAAGCTGATCCAGGCATCTTTCTTTGCTTTTCGTCTTATTTGGCGGAACTGAGCTTTCAGTCTTTTGAAGTTAATTAGATTGGTAGTTGTGGGATATTTGCGAAATAAATTCCAAGCTCTATTTTTGTTCTGTTTGGCGTGTGTGCAGTCTTGATTCCACCAGTAATTACTATGTTTCCGTTTCCCCGGGAAAGATTTTGGTATTGCGGAGGTAGCAGCTTGTAATATTTGTTTAGTTACATGTTCTGTGACATTGTCTATGGGTTGAGATTGAATTATTTTATTGTCTAACTGCACGTGGGTTGCATATTCATACCAGCGTGCCCTACGAAATTTCCAAGTGGAGCGACGTGGTGAAGGAGAGTTTGCCCGTGTTTGCAGCTTGCAGAGAATCGGAAGGTGATCACTGTTTAGTGGATTTTCAAGAATCGACCACTCCATAATAGTATATACGGAAGGAGAACAGATTGACAGGTCTATTGCACTCATGGATCCTGTCGAAAAATGAATATAGGTAGGTTCACCAGTGTTCAGAAGGGTAAGTTGATAGGAGTCCAGAAGGGATTCTATTAACTTGCCTCTCTTGTCAATTGTTGGAGATCCCCACATCGGATGATGGGCATTAAAGTCTCCAAGTAAGCAGAAAGGAGACGGTAGCTGCTCTATTAGTTTTTCTAGGTCATCTGAAGAAAATGAGAAATTAGGAGGAATATATATAGATGCTATTGTAAGAGTGATGCCAATTTCAATGCGCACTGCCACTACTTCAAAAGGAGTCTGAAGAGCAATATGTTTGGAGGGTACGTTGTTTCTTATAAGAACTGCCACTCCTCCACGGGCTGGAGAGTCGATATTTCTATCTCTTCTAAAGATGGAGTAATTTTTTATAGTAGGACACACTTGTGAATTTAAATAAGTTTCCTGTAGGGATACGCCTGCTGGATCATAACGGTGGATGAGATCACATATATCATCTTTTGTACTGCGAAACCCTCTACAATTCCATTGAAGAATTCTTTCCATTAGGCGGTTTTGTTGGTTGTTTTTGTTTCTGACTGCTTTTTAGTTGTGACTTGTTTGCATCGATCCGATTTTCCTTTGTCTTTCTTTGGAAAGTAGGGACGTGTTACGTCCATCTCATCAGTCGCATGAAGTTCTAATATGGCATCTTCTGGGTCATTGTGCTGGTCAATATCCATTCTGGTTGAATTTGGTGGTGGTTTCAGTACCATGGTTTCCGTCACTTTTTGTTTTGCTGTTGGGTTTACATTAGCTGGAATGGTAATTGGGGTATTACTGGCTTGTTCAATTTTTTGTTGCGAAGGACACTGTTTGGGGACAGAGAGCATGGATTTGATTTGATTGATTTGGGTTTTATTGGCGCACTAGCAACTAAGGCTATAATGCGCCAAGACCAGGTAATATCTAAAAAATTTAACATCTCGGTGACCTAATTAATTAGGCCACCATGTCCAGATCTGAAAACATAAATAAACAACAATAACATATAAATTTTAAATACGATTAAAAACCTTTATTGCTTTTAAAAAGCTAAAAACAGCAGACACATTGTCATTGTCGGATAAAATCTGACTGAGTGTATAAGGCTCAGTCAGATGATTAAAAGCGGTAAAACGGGTACTGCTAAAATCTGGACAGTCAATTAAAAGGTGTCTGATCGTTAACATTGTGCCACAGGACACACACATAGGAGGGTCATCAGCCCTCAGCAGAAACGAATGCGTTAAATGACTGTGTCCTATGCGGGTCCGGGCAAGAACAACTTCCTCAGTACGATTACTGCGCAGACTAGACTGCCACGGTTCAATTACGGGCTTTATACGATATAATTTATTCGCAGTCTGCCTATTCCACGAATCCTGCCATTGGGAGTGAATCTTCTCGTGTATTATTTGCCTGTAGTCTGTATAGGGGACTAACAGGCAGTGGTTATTATTGGGAATTGCTGATTTGGCTGCGGCGTCAGCCAAATCATTTCCCCTAATCCCAATGTGGCTAGGAATCCAGCAGAAGCGGATATCATATTCACGTTCATGGAGAACGTGAAGCTTCTGCTGAATGCTAGACAGAACTGGATGAGAATTATATCTCACAGATATTAAAGCCTGTAACACGCTGAGAGAGTCTGAATATAAAATGAACCGTTGGTATTGGCATTTAATAATGTGATCCAAGGCTAACTTTATAGCGTGCAGCTCTGCAGTAAATATGCTGCATTCAGAGGGAATCTGCTCCGATGTAGTGCTGTCTCTAAAGACAGCAGCGGATCCCACATATGATTCCGCCTTCGAGCCGTCTGTGTAGACTGGCACGAAGTCAGAATGTTCAGCTCGGTGTGCTGAAAAAAGCTGCAGGTAGACAGATGACGGAGTGTCCGACTTTCCCCAATTTCTAAGGGACAAGTCACATGCTGGGACATGAGCATGCCAGGGTGGAAGGGGTTGCTTTGGTGTTTGCGCAACCTTGTCTACCTTGATATTAAGTTCTTTAAGTAGCTCTTGGACACGAATACCAAAAGGGCGATTGGCAGTCTTACGGGTGTTGTATAAATTTTCCCATCGTGGCTCAAAAACGGATAGCCACGTAGGGTGGTCTGGCAGGGATTTCAGTTTTAGAGCGTAGTTTAGAGACAACTGCTTGCGTCGAAGCAATAACGGCGGTTCGTTTGCTTCGACGTATAAGCTCTGGACTGGAGATGTTCGATATGCTCCAATAGCGGTACGGAGAGCCAGATGATGGACAGGATCCAGCCACCGAAGTACACTGTCTCTGGCCGAATTGTATACCAGGGACCCGTAATCTAGTCTGGATCGTACAAGTGCACGGTAGATGCGTAGTAGGGTGCATCGATCCGCACCCCAAGATGTAGAGGAAAGAGAGCGCAGAATATTCAGCCCTCTTGTGCACTTTGTGCGGAGTTGACGGATGTGATCCAGAAAGGTCAACTTTTTGTCAAATACGAGTCCCAAGAATTTTGTATCCGCTGCTATTGGAATAGCATTTCGTCCGAGCCTTAATTCGGGTTCAGGATGAAGATTACGCTTACGACAAAAGTGTACGCAAACGGTCTTCTCCGGCGAGAACCTGAAACCATTTGTAAGTGCCCAGGAGTTGAGTCGATCAATGGCTTTCTGCAGTTGTCTTTCAATCACCCTCATGTTGCATGACTGGCAAAATATGCTAAAGTCATCAACATAGAGGGCACTGTTTACAGTTTGAGGAAGTTGTTCTGTGATGGAATTTACTTTGATGGCAAAAAGCGTGACACTTAATACTGATCCTTGTGGTACTCCCTCCTCTTGGCTAAAGGAACGAGAGAGTGAGGATCCCACACGAACCTGGAAAGATCGATTGGCTAAAAAGTTTTTAATAAAAATGGGGAGTTGCCCCCTAAGACCGAGGCTATGCAGATCTTTTAAAATGCCAAATCTCCAAGTTGTGTCATACGCTTTCTCCATGTCAAAGAACACCGACACCAAGTGTTCGCGTTTTAGGAAAGCATCCCGGATGGATGTTTCCAGTCTAATAAGATGGTCCAAAGTGGACCGGTTCCTTCGGAAGCCGCACTGGATATTGGAGAGAAGGTCATTTGATTCTAAATACCATATTAAACGAGAATTGACCATTCTCTCCAAAATTTTGCACAGACAGCTAGTCAGAGCAATAGGACGATAATTGGTGGTGATTTTTGGATCCTTTCCTGGCTTAGGAAAGGCAAGAACGATTGCCTTTCGCCAGGAATCCGGAAACTGCCCTTCAATAAAGATTCTGTTATACAGAGAGAGCAGATAATCCATAGATTTTGGTGAAAGATGTTTAACCAATTCATAATGGATGCCATCTGGTCCAACAGCACCTGCTTTGGAAAGGGCGAGGGCTCTTTTCAGTTCCTGAATAGTGAACGGCCCATTGTAGGGATAGATGTTCTTTGACTTAAAATTAAGTGCCTCTTTTTCCAGTTTATGTTTCAGGACCAGAAACTCTGGGGAATACGAGGATGTTGCAGAGATGTTAGAGAATGTTTCCCCAAGAGCATTGGCTATTGCAGTTGGATCTGCAATAGCGCATCCATTGTAATCTAGGATTGAAGAAGGGTGGGATGTATATTTTCCCTTCATTTTCCGGATTTTATCCCAGACTACCTTAGAATTGGTAGCCTGGTTAACAGATGATGTAAAACGGATCCATGATTCCTTTTGACTCTGACGGCGAATGTAGCGTGCTTTGGCTCGTGCACGCTTGAAAGCTATTAGATTAGCAGTGGTAGGATATCGACGGAATATCCCCCACGCTTTGTTTTGAGCCTTTTTTGCTGCTGTGCATTGTGAATTCCACCAAGGTTTGGGAAATGGTGGAAACCGGCCAGATGTTTTTGGAACAGCATTCGCAGCTGCTTGGACAATGATTTCTGTGATGTACGTTACTGCATCATTGATAGGCTCCTGACTGACTGTACTGAGTTCAAAATTTGCCTGATGTTGGAAGGCATTCCAGTCAGCCTGATCAAACTTCCACCGTGGTAACCTAAAAGGAAGACATGGTCTCCCACTGTGTAACAAGGTTATCACAGGGAAGTGATCACTTCCGTATGGATTCTCCTCCACTTCCCAAGTGAGTGAAGGGAGCAGAGAAGGGGAGCAGATAGAGAGATCAATGGCAGAAAAAGTACGGGTAGGCATATGGAAGAAGGTGTTTGTTCCAGTATTGAGAAGGGAAAGGGCATTGTCATTGAGCATACGCTCTATGACCCGTCCCCTTTCATTGATGTTAGCACTACCCCACAGGGAGTTATGTCCATTCATATCCCCAAGAAGTAAGAAAGGGGGAGGCAACTGCTTTAGAAGATCATCAAGGGCTTCCTGGGAGATGTCAGTCCCAGGTGGCAAATAAATAGAGCAGACCGTTAATAAAAATCCCACTGTAAGGCGAATTGCAACAGCCTCTATGCTGGTTGTAATTAGCAAGGGCTGAACTGGGGTCTGATTACTCACAAGGATAGCCACTCCTCCATGAGCAGGACCATCCGCAATTCTATCCTTACGAAAGATTGTGATGTTATGCATGGTGGGATCATCATTCGCCTTTAGATAAGTCTCCTGCAAGCAAAAGCAAACTGGCTCGTGCTTTTGCAGGAGGGCCTTGATGTCATCAGTATTTCGCCGGAATCCACGACAATTCCATTGTAGGAATTTAGCCATTATTTTGGCTTGGTGGGTCCATCAGGCGGCTTCCGAGGTGCTGAGGGCTTACTTTTATCAGCCTTGGCTTTATCTTTTTTGGGGAAGAAAGGACGATGTCCCGTGTCCATTTCTTCCTCCGCAAAGAGTTCCAAGACTGATTCATCCTGTACCTCCTTGTTCTCTACATCCATTCTTTCTGGTGTCACGGATGACTCTTCTAAAGTTTTTGGCTTTTCTTTACCACTTGGTTTAGGTAGTGGTGGAGCACTAGGAGGTACGGATATAGGAGTGGCAGCTGATTGTGTTTTTGTGGTGGGCTTTTGTGAACTCAATAAATAGCGTGCAATCGGGGTGAATGACTCTTTTGGTGGTATAGTCATCTCAGTTTGTGTACCGATAGTGCACTTAGCAGAAACCTTCTGGGCATATGAAGGTTTCCCGCTATTTATTGGTTGTATGCGTTTTCTAGCCTCTGGGTAGGAGATGTTTAGCTCCGTTTTTAATTTCTGTATCTCCTTTTCGTCCTTCCACCGCTGGCATGCTCGAGAGTATGCAGGGTGCTCTCCTTGGCAGTTAATACAATTAGGCTTAGGAGCTAGACATTCCTTGCTCTCGTGGTCTTTAACACCACATCGAGCACAGGCAGGATTACCACGACAGGATGTTTGTGAGTGGCCGTACTTTTGACATTTAAAACACCTCAGTGGGTTGGGAACGTAAATCCTCACTGGGCAGTTTAAGTACCCTGCCTTGATGGAACTTGGAGGCCGTGGGGTGTTGAATGTTAGGATGAGAACTCGGGTAGGGACAAGATTCCCATCCTTACGCATGGATATCCGCTTTACAGCTGTCACTCCTTGTTCTTTTAATTCAGAGCAGATCTCTTCTTCAGAAACGTGAAGAAGATCCCACTCTGATATCACACCTCTTGAAGAGTTCAAAGTTTTGTGAGGGGTTACGATGATGGGTATTCCCCCTATAAATATGGCTTTCAAAAATTTTTCAGCTTGATTTATATTTGCTGCTTCAATTAGAATATCTCCAGAACGCAGCCGTTTAACGGATTTGGGTGAGCCTGCCATCCCTTCTAATCCTTTCTGGATAAAGAAAGGTGACATTTTCCCAAGTGACTGCTCTCCGGTGGAATGGAGAATGAGGAAAAGAGGTGTCACAGATGTTGTTTTCTCCTCAGTTCTGGCTCTTTTAGCTGAATTGCTTTCACTCTCATCTGACGATCGATTAGGTAGGGGCCTTGTTGGGGCCCCAGAAGAAGAATTTAAATTACTCATATGAGTAAAAAGAAAATGTCTGATGCCTAAGTACCTCACCCACCACGGAGCCCTACGAGGGGACGCCCACTCGTGAACTAGCAGGTACTGCGTACACGAATGGGACGCCGAGTTCGCTTAGAGCACCATACCCACGTTACCAATAAGTCTTTATCCCGTCCCAGGACCAAAGGGAGGGAGACTTATTGGAACGCAGTTGACCCTAGCAGTATAGAACCACCCGCCGATTGATCCCAGTCGAGCCGGTCCGGGACCACCCGTCTCGTCGAAGCAGGGGCCAAAGTGGTGTATTAAGGCTGGGCCCCTCAACCACCAGGATCCCCATTTCCGCTTCCACGGGTCGCGGCGCACGGCTGCACACGCCGGATTCCAAAGATGTAACCCTGGAACCAAGGTATGGGCGTTAGATCCCAGTGATGCTAATCTGGAAACCCAGCAGCATCACTGGGAGGTCCCCTCACCACGTACAGGTGCCCACGTCGAGGGGAGAGAGCATGGAGCGTGCCCAATTAGCGATAGACATATTTGGGGGAACGGCAACATCTGTTTGTGTACCTGTTGACTGAAATTGTTTAGCAGCCGTTGCATATGTGCGTTTTGGATCTGTTTTTAGTATTTGCCTTCTCGCCTCTGGGTATGTCACTTTATTCTCAATTTTATATTTCTGGATTTTTTTTCCTTGCTTCCAAAGTTCGCAACTTTTAGAAAAAGCTGGGTGATCACCCTTACAGTTTGGGCAAACAGAAGTCGTAGCAGTGCATTCAGTTTGATTGTGCTCCTTCGATCCACAAATTGGACATACTGACTCACCACGACATGCTGTTTGGGAGTGTCCATATCTTTGGCACTTGTAACACCTGAGTGGGTTTGGGATGTAAGGACGGACACGGCAATGGAGATAGCCTGCTTTAACAGATGATGGTAGAATGGGAGAGCTGAAAGTAAGAATTATGCTCCTAGTGGGAACAAGAACACCATCTTTACGAGTCATAATTCTCCTTGCTTGTACGACTTTTTGTTTACTTAGCTCTTGAACTATCTCCTCCTCTGATACAGCTAACAAGTCCCATTCTGCGATTACTCCCTTCGAGGAGTTTAAGGTGGCATGGGGAGTAACTTTTATTGGTTGTCCGCCAAAAGTGGTCATGTTTAATAATTTTTCGGAATGCTGGGATTTCATGGTCTCTACAAGAAGATCCCCTGACTGGAGCCGCTTTACTGTTTTTGGTGAGCCTGCAGCAGACTCGATGCATTTTTGGACAAGGAATGGGGACAGTTTACTCAGAGGCAACTCTGATAGAGAGTGTAGTATGAGGAATGCTGGTATTTCCTCTTGTGGGGTTGTTTTCAACCTCTTTGGTTGAGAGTGGTCATTTCCGGTATCATTTTCTAGTCTTGAGCTCGATGGCTCTAAAGGTGGAAAACAACTGTTTTCCATCTTTGCTCCTTTCAGCCCCGGGAGAGTGGATTTCTTCTCCCAGGTTACCGGCCCCGCCACGGGGAGGCAGGAGCAGTGCCGCTAGAGTGACCAAGCGGTATAAGGGTTAATGCGTTAGTATAAAGAGAAAAAAAGAAAGGTGAATTTCCTTCCTGTAACTTAGTTACAATTCGTAATACTAAGTTAACAAATAATTAATGGGAACGTAAGAAAACTTTTACAAATGAATATAACTGTAGCTTTGACAAAAACGCTCTAGAAATCACTCTGGAAATCGCTTGATCACTATAACGCTTGGCACCCGGGGCCTCAATAACAGTGT